>NW_006958787.1:0-3905 GCF_000164805.1 Carlito syrichta
CTGATCATTTCTTTCTTTTCGAGTTAGTTATCTTGAAAGCTCAGGGACAAGTTGGGAGTTACGTTAGTAATACAATAGGCTTTATGGCATGATTTCCATAAGCCACCAGATCTATTCCTTTTTCTCATTCTTATTTCTTTGATTTCCATTATCTTTTTTATTAATATTTTCCAGTGGCACTATATCCACATAACTTATATAAAATCCCTTTAAGAGCAGCAAATCAGCATGTATGTGTGTGTAGTATTAAACTTCATCTGACAGTATTTTTCGTTATCACATTTTTTCTAAAATAGTGCTTCTTTGCAATGAATGGTACTTCTTTTTCACCACAGGTGAGGTTAAATTTAAAGATCAAAAGATTTTCTGACTTCAAAGATCATCTGAAGCATCCTTTTATCTCTAGAGTTTTACCCCCAAATTGTTACAGATCAACAGCCATGTATTTTGCTGGCGTTTATGTTTTGATAGACAATGGATGTTACCTATTAGCTATACAAAAGGACACTCACCTAGGGATAATAAGATCAAAGAAAAATTACACCCGATGGAGTTAAACAGGCAAGAAAGATTGTATTCAAATTTACTGCAATAGAGGTCAAGACTAGATTAACTGGAGAGGGAGACTGAACCCAACTCTGCTGGATCAAAAGGCAGGAGGGTTTTTAAGCACTTGGGGTGAGGAAGGGGGAAGGTACTGGAGGATTATGGGGATAAGTTGGTGAATGGGATCTGTAAATGCTAGTTGGTACTTTTTGAAGTTAGGTTCCTACTCTCCCACAGAGATTGGGTGATAGAGACATTATCTTTTTTGATGACCACACTTCAAGGGGATGGCTACCCGGGCCTTGAGAAAGGTATTTCTGGGTTGTAAAACTCACAAGGGGCTGGGAGGTGATCTAGATCTCAAAGGAATGGGACAGAGGAAGAAATTGCAATTACAAGCTTTCTAAAGTAAATGTTCTAAGGAAAGGAAGGTCAGGTGTCTAAAGTCAGGAAGAAACCTGTCTAAAGTTTAGTAAAGCTAGGGAGAAACTTAGTCCATCTCCATGAGTAGCCAATCTACCTCAGTAGACAACACTATAATAGTTTTACCATACATTTAGACCAATAGAAGGAGGTAGCTTGGTCTTTTCAAAGATGTATTTTAATATTTAGAGCATACATTTTAAGGATAGTGCAATGATTTACATGTGGCATTATCCCATCCCTCTCTATAGTTGTTCTACCTTCTTCCCTAGTGGTCAAAACCTACTCTTAGCTCTGCTGAGATTTCCTGAGTCTATCTTCAGTCACCACTACCCACACTTAGTCTCAGGTAGTCACTGCATCTTGAAGCTTCAGTTGCTAAATTTACCTAACTTGGCAATTTTATATCCAAGACATTCAAGCAGTCATTTCAGGGTTGTTCTGAGAAATGAAATGCACATGCATGGTCCCTGGAAAGTAATAGTTAAGAGGTATGTTTTTCATTGGTTTAATCTTTTATACAATTTTTTCAACTCTTACTAGCCCTGCAACCCTTCTTCTTCTTGTTACAGGCTTCCATCTTGTTTCCTTGTCTCCCACCCAGCATCTCTGCTAACAGCAGCATGCCCATCTCTGTGCCCATGAGCCCAGCAGTAACACTGTCTTTGCTCTCCTAATCTGCCCCTAGCTCTGCCAACTTGTACACACACACATCCCAGTTCTGATTCCCTCCTACAATTCTACACTCCTTAGCACTGAGGAAGGAAAGATAGACCAGTCCCATGAGTTACAACAGCAGAATCATTCCTAGCATTTGTAGATTAACAGAGGTACTGTCGGGTCCCTGGTACATCCTACACCTGAACAAACACTCACAGAGTCCTGGGATTCTGACAGTAAAGAGAAGACAAAGAAAGGCAGACACAAGACAGAAAAAAACTACAAAATTAACAATGGTACCAAGAAAACAAGTGGAGAAACAGAATGAGAAGTAGAATAAAAACTAAAAGTAGAGAGGTTTTGTTTGTGTTTTATTCTGCTTTGAATTGCTTTGGAAAGTTACAGCATGAAAGAAAGTGGAGGCACAGTACTTGGTGATATTTGCCTTGGGGAAGCACAGGAGAATGGACATTCTAATAGGAAGAAACTATAAAGCTCCCAACAATAAAACATCTAAATAGTCCCCCCACTTTTTCATTTCTTCAGGTCTCCACTTCTATACATGCCTATTGGCAAAATAACTCAATCCTTGGTTTACTGAACAAAGTAAGGCTCTTGAGACATTTCTGTCTGCCTAAATCCCTCCTCCAATCTGTTCTTGTACCTATTCTCTTCAACATACCTCCCATTTCAAAGGAATATCTTACCCAATTATTTGAGAGGCATTCCTCAAATCTCTTTCATCCCTTATTCCTCTTCTTTTTCTTCAACTTTCTGTTCCTATAATTAGCATCCTTTCTTTTTAGAAGCAATATCCACTATGTGCTCAGCAGAGTAAAAAAATGTCAGCTGAATACATATAGCAACTCTGTTCTAAATATTCGAGAAGCTATTACTATCATCTTGCATAATGTGCACTAAGAAGAATTTAATATATGTAAAATAAAAATGATAGAATAATGGGAGTAAATACTAAGTACACGGGAACAATGTCACATTACTTGTGCCTACTCTGCCATGACAATAACTTCATGAACATTTTATAATAAAGGACAGACTGAATAATGACCCAAATAAAATTTTAATGTTCTTTCATTTTAAGTCTATTCAGTGCTTATTATGTCTAGTCTTTTAAAAGGATGAAAAAGTACTTTCCATTATTCACAAAAGAATTACATTATTGTGAATACTATTGTGCAATTATTCCACACTCTTCCGTGATACTCAAGCAGTTCCAAATGGTCAATATAAAATGGGATTTTGAATGTGAGGAAGTCACATAACAATAAGTAGGATGGTTCAGAGAGAATATTCATTATTAGGAGACAATGAAAATTTGTTTATGGAAGAATTGGTCACAGAGTCAAAACAGGCATTTTCCCGTGAAATCGGTACATTTCTCCCATTAAACTTTTAATGACTTGGATCTAATGCATATTTAATTCATGGATCACTGCTGCAATATTGTGTCAGTATGTATTTAGGGAGTGTTCAATGTATGGATCGCTGCAGTAACATCCTGTAATGGTCTCTCATCTATCAAGTTAATGCATATTATCATAGAACACTAACACAAGGGTTATTGATAAGATACTCCACAACCTATACTTTACAAGGAATTGCTGGCAAGCCCTTAAAATTATCAGTAATAAAATTAACAAAAAGCCGGGCTCGGTGGCTCAGCCTGTAATCCCGTGCCTTGGGAGGCTGAGGTGAGTGGATTGCCTGAGCCCGCGGATTTGAGACCCACCTGGGCAATTTGGTGAGACCTCATCTCTATAATAAATCAAAAAATTAACCGGGCATGGTAGCATGTGCCTGTAGTTTCAGCTACTTGGAAGGCTGAAGCGGAGGGATCGCCGGAGCCAAGCAGGTTGAGGCTGTGGTGACCGGGAGCCGCCAATGCACTCCAGTCTGGGCGACAGAGTGAGACTCCTACTCAAAAAAAAAAAACAAAAAACAGATAGTTGCTAAGACGTTTTAGAAAAAATATTCATAAAACATGAGCTCTCTCTAATTTCCCTCTATGCTTACTTAAGTGACCCTTTTGCCTTAACATTGATTGTATCCTAAATTCTATTTTATTGTAATGTATATTTAACTCTGTTGCTTCTTTTGTCAATTAACGTGGATCATTTTCTTAGGTTGTTTTATAGGAATAAACTGATATGAGGTTGAATAACTATGAGGTGGGAGGCCTGGTGAATTAAGTACTCCAAGATGACTATGTGTGGTAAACTGAGTTTAATGCCCATCTACCCTCCTCCAGGAAATGG
>NW_006958788.1:0-3489 GCF_000164805.1 Carlito syrichta
CGAAGCGGTGGCTGTTAGTAAAGAGAATGGACCAAGGAAGGGCAGAATGCTCCATGCTAACACAAATGTGCAACTAAATGGTCTGTAAAAGAGTGGGAGAGGAGGGAGAGACAGTATGAAGACTAGCAGTTTCCAAAAGATGCAGTATATCTGCAATGTAATATCAGTGTTGAGATATAAACTTGAGAGAAATTTATTATAGAACAAGGAATTTTATGGTGCCTAATGTGGGGCCTGAGTTTGAATTATATCTAATACCTAAACTGAAACCGCAGTTTATGGGAAACAGGAACAATGGGTTTCTAGAGTGAGCCATGCCTGTCACAGTCACAGAGCCTTCAGCTTAGGCAAGCAGAGTTCCTTTAGGTTGTTTGTGCTGCATGGCAAAAGGGGGAGGAAAATGGGGTCTATGGCTCCCGAACACGTCCTAGCGGTCTCGGGGTCCACGGCCCTCCCTGATCCCTAACGCTCAGTGGGCCTCCGTGGCCGGCTCCCAACAATGACTGACTTAAATCCTAATATCTTTCTATTCTGTGCTAATTTTACCTGTACTATAAAAAAACTCTTAATTATAGCTCAAACCAGTTCCTAAAGAATGTGGCCCAGTTCAAAGATCACCCTGAGCCGTTTCCAGGAACAATTGATTATGATCTCTTAACAAAATGGCTATTCTAAAATCCTATGTATCTATCTTAATTTCTATAAAAGTTTCTAATTCCTAATCCTAATATATAAGGCTGATCATCAGCAACAAAGCTTCTAAAATAAACCCAAATACAAACTAATTGTACTAAAGCCCAACCTGCAATTAGTAGAAAATGGGAACAATGAAACTTCTAAAGTTAGCTGTATTCTTATAAACCTTAAAGTAGCATGTTTGATCATGCTTGAACTAACATAATTCCCTCACGTAGCATGACCTATTCTACAATACTTTCTATGAATAAAATAAATTCAGCTTCTATTATAAGTAGAAAAAACTTACACTAATTGTAACTAAAGAACCAGATTAAAAGAATGCAGCCCAGCCCAAAGTGGACGCTGGACCCTTAGGAATGTGACCCAGTCCAAAGTTCATGCTGGGCCATTTCTGGTAAATCTAGATAATCATCTATGCCATCTAAAGCTGGAAACAACTCTCTAAATGTATATACTAATTCCACAAATATACTTTTAAATCTTATAAAGAAGCTTGTATCATGTATAAGGCTCGCAAATGTGACCTGAGTTTGAACTGTGTTAAGTTTAAAGCTGAAACCTCAGTCTGTGAGAAATGGGAACAATGGATCCCTAGAGTCAGCCATGCCTGTCATATTCTCAGAACTTCATGCTTAGATCATCAAAGTCCCTGCTAGTGGTTCATGCCAAACAACAAAGAAAGGAAGAGGGAATGGGCCTTCAGCTCCTGAACACAACCTGGTGGTCTCAGGGTCCACAGCCCACCTGGATCTCTAATGCTCAAGCGGGCCTCCATAGCTGACTCCCAACAATTTTGTTGTTGAACTTAGATGTATTCTGCCACTTAGATGTATTCTGGTGCCTCCAAGGCCTAAATCTAGCCATGCTCTCCTTCTGAAAGTTCACTGCTGCAGATGTCACCACCTCTTGCCAGAAGAGGGAAAGATATGGAGAAGATAAACTCCCCCTCAAGTTTCTAACTGAGAACTGATAACCCTGCTGCAGTAGCAGTCACCCATAGACTGCCCTGCAGAGGTGGAATCCCACAGAAGAGTTTCCCTGCTTTCCCCAGGGAAGCAAAATCCTGGTCTAAAATCATTCCATGGCTTACAGCCCACCTCTCACAAGGTCTGCTGCCTTGAAGTCTAGCAATGGGGGGCAGGGGTAGGGGTACTAGGGCTTGAATTGTGAGGCAGCAACCGGGGGTGTCTAGAGGAGGTTTATTAAGAACACATTTGGAGTTAGGGAGCAGGAAGTTGAGCACCTTCAGCACTTCTCAAATCAAGAAGCAATCAAACTGCTGAATTTCTCTTGCTTCTAGTCCCGAAGTTCTCTGGAGCTAGATAGACTCTTGAACCAACAGACTCATCAATCCCAGGTAGGGTCACAGGACCATCAAACATTTAGGGAAGTGAGTACAGACCCAGCTGGGGCCTCAAACTACAGCCGTGATACTGCAGGCAGAAGCTGTATAAACACAATATGGAGGAAAAAAGTCTTCTTCCTCAAGCTTCATAGAGGCATTTAAGAAAGAACAGTACACAGAAAATAAAAAAACACCCTTATGTTCTGAAAGTTCATCAGTAATGTGCTTTCTTTTTAAAAATATGCTCTTTTACAATTCAAATAGACTGCAAGCTAACTAGTCTCACTTCCGGGTGAATTCGTTCTTAATGTTTTTCCTTGTGTAACTTTAGAGCAACCCTTCTCAGCGAATATGGAGATGGGCAGGTAATTTGGGGTACCCGGGACTGAAGATGGCCTGCTGCAGGAGAGGACTATGGGGTAAAGAGACAAGTGTGAAGGTTCTAGTGCCTGAAAACAGGGAGTGGATCAGAATGCTTGATCTGCAATGTTCCTGTGGCTGGCCTTGCCCTTTCTTTTAAGAATTAACCAAAAAAAAAAAAAAAACTATGGGACACCTCCCATAGACATGAACCCTTAACACAGAAGAGAAGAGGCATTTACTAATATTATTCAAAGAAGTTCAGAGTAACAAGGACAGAAAGCAGGAGTCAGGAAGGATGTCTGCAAATTATGCTAGTCATGCGTGCTCAGAGCAGGCTGCCTCTAGCTCTGGTAGTCCACATTATAGGAAGGTGAGAGAGAACTCCTTGAAAAGACCTCAGATGAACAGCTTGTCCTGCCCCTCCCCCTTTCATTCCCCAGGGGATAGAAGCATAATCTGGACCATGGGAGGTATATGCTTATCTGTAAATACATAGTACATTAATTTTCTATGCTATGTAGCAAATTACCACAAACTTAGAGGCTTACAATCTGAAGCTCAAGGTTCTCTTCTAAGTTCGTTCCAGTTGCTGGGAAAACTCAGATTGCTCTCAGTCTCTTGTAATATGGCCCTTCCATTTCCAAAACAAGCACACACACACAAAAACTTCCTTGAATCAATACCTCTCTCTCCTCAGATTTACAACATTTTGTTTCTGATTGCTAAAGTCAGATTTAAGAGGCTCATGAATTAGGCCAAGCCCACCCAGAGAGTTTCTCATCAACTGATGTGGGGCCTTAATGACAGTTTCAAAATTCTTTCCAGCTACATCTAGATTAGTCCTTGAATGAATAATTGGAAGAAGGTACATTAGAGGTCAGATTTTGTGGGCCTTCTTAGAATTCTGCCTATCACAAGTAGCACGTGTGACTGACTGACTACTTGTCTGAACAGATAAAACAAACTAAAAACAAAAATTTCCAAATGCCTGCCTTACTGGTCCTGTTTGCTTCCATTATTGGCTGTCCATAGACAGAAGAGCCAAAAGGGGCAGTGTTAAGTATTTATGCAGAAGTAAGCAC
>NW_006958789.1:0-870 GCF_000164805.1 Carlito syrichta
TTTCAGCCTAGGATGTGACTGTACACCACTGTTAGATTTTATACACACTGTACACTTAGGCTACATTACATTTGTAAAACAATTTTTCTTTCTTCAATAATAAATTAATATTAGTTTACTGTAACTTTTTTACCTTATAAACTTTTAAAACTTTGACTCTTTTTCAATAATGCTCACATTATTATAAACACACACTATGCAGCCATATACAAATATTTTCTTTCTTTATATGTTTATTCTATAAACTTTCTTCTATTTTATTTTATTTTAGTTTTTTTTGGAATTGGAGTCTCATTCTGTCACTCATGCTGGAGAGCAGTGGCATGATAATGGCCACTACAGCCTCAAACTGCTGGGTTCAGGTGATCTTTCCACTTCAGCCTCCCACGGAGCTGGAACTACAGGCATGCACCATCATGACTGGCTAATTTTTAAAAAATTTATTTAGAGATGAGCTCTCGTCATGTTGATGAGGCTAGTCTTGAATCCCTAGGTTCAGGTAATCCTCTCGCCTTGGCCTCCCAAAGTACTCAGATTAAGGGTGTGAGCCACCATGCCCAGCTAGGGCTGCATCTTTTAAGATCCACATATACTTGTTCACTATATTTTGGAAAAAGAGCCATCCCAATGATAGCAGTGCTTTAGGATAACAAGTGTTCTTATATATCCTTAGGTGCATAATGAATCTGCCCGTCCTTCTACAAAGTAACCTGCTATATATAATAGTATGAGCTTCTGTATATCTTTTGGTCTTGTAATTCCACATTTGGGATCAATTATACTTCAGTGCAATGATCTAAAAGGTATTTATGTGAATATGTTCATAATAGTGCATTTTCAATTGCAAACATTTAGAACTGTTCATATGGT
>NW_006958790.1:0-2446 GCF_000164805.1 Carlito syrichta
ACCCTCATGGAATTGGAGCTGACATCCAATTCCTGAACAAAACCCAAAACCCACAGGCCATAAGAGATAAGATAGACAAGTGGGATCTCATTAAACTGACAAGCTTCTGCAAAGCCAAAGAAACCATCAAGAGAGAAGGGAGACAGTCTACAGACTGGGAAAAAGTATTTGCCAACTCCAGGTCTGACAAAGGCTTAACATCTTGGATCTACAAGGAATTCAAACGTAGTGAAAAGAAAAAAACAAACAACCCCATTATAAAATGGGCAAAAGATATGAACAGACACTTCACAAAGGAAGACATCTGAGCAGCCAACAGACACATGAAGGAATACTCAACCTCACTAATCATCAGGGAGATGCAAATCAAAACCACACTGAGATACCACCTAACTCCACTCAGAATTGCCATTATCAATAACTCAAAAAATAACAGTTGTTGAAGAGGGTGTGGCGAAAAGGGAACACTTCTACAGTGTTGTTGGGAGTGTAAACTAGCACAACCTCTGTGGAAAGCAGTGTGGCAATTCCTAAAAGCCCTAAACATCAACCTCCCATTGACCCTGCAATCCCCCTACTGGGAATATACCCTGAAGAACTCAAATCACTCCATCAAAAAGATACCTGCACATGAATGTTTATCGCAGCATTGTTCACAATAGCAAGAACCTGGAACCAACCACGCTGTTCATCAAAAGAGGACTGGATAAAAAAATTGTGGTACGTATACACGATGGAATACTATGCAGCCATAAAAAGAACAAAATCATGAATTTCGCAGCAACCTGGATGGAAGTAGCATCTATAATACTGAGTGAGCTCTCACAGAAACGAAGATCTGAGTATCACACATTCTCACTCATATAGTGGACCTTGATCATCCATCGCACTACCATAAGAAAATGACTGACAGTGGTGGGAAACTATGGGGGGGAAGGGGGATGGGACTAATTGTAGTACACATCTGTCTGGGGACGGGGAGACACTTGTTATCAATAAGGGGGCCTGAATGGAGCACATTTGTATACCTAACCCTTAACTGTACCCCACAATATCATAATTTAAAAAATTGATTAAAAAAAAAAAAAAACTTGTGTTCAAGTTGGAGGAACAAGCTGGTCAAATGCAACACAGACTCATGAAGGTAGCACAGAGACTTTTAAAGGCTTAAAATATTACCCACCATGATCAGAAACAATTTCTATTTCTTTTTTAATGTATAGAAAAATAAGCACTGCTTCCATAAATCTTTGCACCTCAGAAGGTGCCAACATTAATTTTGTATAAATTATCCATGTTTGAATGCCAAGGCATGATCACAAATGTAAACTCAGAAGACGGTTATGCCAGTGCATTTGCAGATCCTGGTCACCATTTTTCACTCGCTGATTATTGCTACAAGTGTTGTTAATAGTGGTGTTCACACTGCTAGAATGCATTTCCCTAGAGGTGAAGAAAACATTCAAGGAAAAAAAAATAGAAAGAAGGAAAGATAACAATCAAGCCATCCTTCTGCTTCTCCTAATAACTCTGGGGAGAGTGTGCAAGTCCTGGCTCCTAACGGTCTCTGCCCACAGCTTCTGAACCATTTTCCTAAAAAGATCATCCACATGCATCAGATCACGACCTGTCAGTAAGCGTATGAGGAAGTCAGATGTCTCTGTATCTCACCCATCCCTCTGGGATGATGGACTGGTGGACGCAGCAGGAATCTGCATATGCAAATGGAACATTTCACACCCAGCCCTGCACCATATCTCAGTGCCCTGTCTGATGCTGAATGGAGCTCCAGTGACAATGAACATCAAGACTGCAGCTTCCTGGGGCTGATAAGCTCAGGACTTGTGTTTCTCTCCTTAGTAAAGTCATCCTTCATATCCATGGAGGGAAATGAATGAAGTGGGTGTGGAGAGTAAGAACCTGTCTTAATAAATGCAGAAGGGCAGGGGATATGTACTCTGCAGAATGGGATGGGGGAGTGTGTACGATGGGTGGGTCGCTACTGGACTCAGCTCCAAGGGCCATGGATCTCCCAGGCTCAGTCTCCTCTGTCCAGTTCCATAAGATCACTTCCCACATCGTGCTTCTCTCTGGGTAGCTTTTCTCGTCATTAATTCTGTGATGTGTTTTTGTTCTTCTAACTCTTAATTGTCTCTAATGAGGGGCAGACCATCAATGGCCCAACTTACAGTTTCCCTCTTGATTTAAGTGGAGAGACTAATTAGTATAAATTATGGTGAAGGAACTCGAGCCCCTCCCCTAAGTTGGAAGAAAAGCAAGTGAATGCACAACATTCTCTCTTCTTGCACCACATGTGCATTTCAGCCCTGCCCCAGCAGTCAGCTTTATGTCCATGTTGGCTTCCCCACAGATGCTTTTGCTAAGGTCACCACCCTACACACAGCTATTGAAACCTTGCTGTTCTGATTATTACCCCCCTCCTCTG
>NW_006958791.1:0-892 GCF_000164805.1 Carlito syrichta
CCAAAATTGTTTTATAGTTTTGTTTTCCTGCCTCTAGCCAGGCAGAACATTTCTAGTTTCACTACATGTCAAGACTCTCAGCTTGCCTCAGCCCCTGGCCATCATCATTACAATGGTGCTTTTCCTTGTCCAAGAGTGTGACAACCACTCTTGGATTTATTCACTTAGATCAAATTTTTTATCAGGAAGTTTAGAAATATATATATACACACAGTTCAGTTATCTATATATAACACTATGTGAACCTGTGCTTGCTACTTCACTTCCTTCTGCTTGGAATTTGCCCTCTAATATGCCTATGTATGGTAGTAATGAAACCCAGTTACAGGCCTGTTGGAGAGTAAAACCAAAGTACTCTTACTTATTTCTGGATATACTTTTGCACTTTGGATTTCTGCTTTAAGGTGTCAACTTCAGTGTCCGGCAGATTTCAATGGTAAAGTACACATTGGGTTTGTCAAACACTGTGGTTAGCGTTCTCTGCTTCTTACTATTTAGCAGTTAATACAGGGCTCTGGCACCATGTCCCTGACAGAAATATTTTTTACTGCTGGACATTAAAATAAATAGTATAGATTTTGAGTGTTTTGCTAAATCATGGAAAATTAATAGGAAATTTTACATTAGGTAAAAATAACAATCGCTTATAATATATAGATTAATCATTAAATATTATAGAAAACAGTTAGCAAAACTATTACTGAAATCATACACTCCTTATTTTGATATAAGCTTTGTGAAGCACGATATGCATCATGGAATTTTGATTGTTAATTGTTACCTTAAGCAAAAATCTTTTGTGATGTACATTATGCATCATGAAATCTGTAAGCCCCTAGCAAATATTTGATTATTGCTGAATATTGTAGAAAATGGTATATAAGCTGGAAAG
>NW_006958792.1:0-609 GCF_000164805.1 Carlito syrichta
TCCCACCAGAAGATAAATGCCATGAAATCCGGAACTTTGTTTTGTTTACTGATGAATGTCAAGCACCCAGTAGCATGCCTGAAATTTGGTGGTGCTGTATAAATAGTGAATGAATGAGTGAATGAAGTCAGCTTGATTCACTAATAATCTACTTCAGAGACTTGATTACAGGTGATCTATAACTTTAACAATAGAGGATAATGGTATAGGAATTGGTTCATATTTCCTTGAAAGACAATTTTTAAAAATACATGTCCTATTTAAAACATATTATAGCTACAGACATGGGCCCCATTTTTTTTTGAGATAATGTATAGAGTAAGCATATATTAGCTTCAACTCTGTTCGTAAAGCAATCATACCACTCTTTCAAAGATACTTTGTTCATTTAAGAGGCAATCGTACTTAATTTCATGACTTAGATTCCACATCTGCTCATTTTCCAGAGATTTACTATTTTAAATGATCTTTCTAGGTGATATTCCTTCTCTTAATTTTCTAAAGTACTTTTTTGGCAAATTTTTTAAGAATTTCAAATTTCATGAAAGCAGTTATTTGAAATCTAAAAATCAATTTTTAGTATGTATACAGCTCTTAAGAAAGTTAAAA
>NW_006958793.1:0-695 GCF_000164805.1 Carlito syrichta
CATTGCTAAGTAAAAACATTTCCCCTGAAAATCAGAGCAATGAGATGCAACTTCCAGTCTCACCCCACCTGTTCAACATAGTCTTGGAAGTCCTATTAATAGATAGAGCAATCATACAAGAGAAGGAAATCAGGGGTTTTTAAATAGAAAAGAGGTACTTAGGTCATCCTCCTTTACTGATGATATTATGATCCTATACCCTGAATTCCAAGAGAACCTGTCAAAGATCTCCCTGCACCGCTATAGGACTTTAGAAAAGTCTCAGGGCACAAAATCAATGTGCAAAAGACTGCTGCATTTTTATACACCAACAACCAACAGGCAGAGAACCAAAAAAAAGCACAATCCTATTCAAAATAGTCACACCCCTAAAAAGAAATACCATGGCATCTTCCTAACCGAAGAAGTGAAAGACATTGCCAATGAAAACTTCAAAGCACTGCTCAAAGAAATCAAAGATGACAGAAACAATTGGAAAATTTTTCATGCTCACAGATTGGAAGAATCAATATTGTTAAGATGTCCATCCTACTCCAAGGTAAATCTAGAGTTTATCTACTTAGTGATCTATCACAGAAACAATGGAGTATCTAACATTATCACCCATAACGGGATCCTATCATTTATCATATTATACAAGAAAGGGGTTTACAGTACTGGACACTACCAGGGGAGGCAGAGAGGGACATAATATC
>NW_006958794.1:0-3376 GCF_000164805.1 Carlito syrichta
TAGGTTATCTTGAATCTTTATGGCTAAAAGACAAAATTGCAATGGAAAAGCAAACCGTGCAAGAGGGTTATATATTATCAGTATCTGTCTCTGGGAAAATGGTTCTGTCCTTGGCTAATGACTAAAAGATTAATTAAAGTGAACTGCTATTAAAACATGAAAAAGCTAGGCAATGCTATAGTAACTGCTCTTTGGTTATATAAAATACATCTTGGTCTTTCATCATTTTATATTTGTATTGAATAATTATATTTTTATTATCTTTATATTTATATTTGAATCTGAGTGTCACTCTGTCACCTAGGCTGGAGTACAGTGACATATCACAGCTACTGCAGCCTCAAACTTCTGGACCCAGTAATTCTTCTGCCTTACAAGAAACTGGAACTACAGGTGTGTACCACCATGTCTGGCTATTTTTTTGATTTATTGTAGAGAAAATATCACACCAAGTTTCACAGTCTGGTTGTGAACACCTGGGCTCAGGCAATCCTCTTGCTTCCATATTCCAAAATGCTAGGATTAAAGGCATGAGCCATGTGCAGCCTATAATTTTTATACTAAAAAATCAACTTATTTATAATCTGAGTCATCAAAGAGTGCATATTGATGGATTAAGGGATAGTTAGGAAGTGGCTTTTGTGCATTAGATAGTGGCAATGATAACATCTTGACAAATACAGCCAGAGTTAGTAAGTGGATTCAAGATGCACTTCAATATTACAACAGACAAGGCCTGATCACGTGCTTACTATGTGGGCCTCTCAAGAAAAGGGTCGAATGTACTCCTTCCTATATGGTGAGACTACTTGGTTAAGTTTCAGGGTACTTTACAGAGATGAGGGGAACAAGAAGACAAGGTGAGCATCAGGAGCAGTTGTGTTGAGTGAGTTTCCCACATAGACTATACAGAGATGCTTCCTCCTCATTCACTTGTGTCATGTATCTCAGTCATGATTCCTGGGGAGACACAGTCTTCAGGTGCATCAGGGGCCCACTGGATCTATAAGAGGACATCTTGCCTGGTGTGGGGTGAGACTATCATAGGGCATGTGTGGAATATACACCATATGCTATTCCAGACACTTAGCAGTGCTCATTTAAGACTAAAGCTCTATTTCAGGGCAGAAGCAATTCTGAACTGAAAAGTTAATTGCTGCTTGTGCTGGGTCACCTAAGCATTGAGTTTCCAATCTTGGTCCAGATGAAGCTGCTCTCAGGCAGCAAAAGGAATTAAAACATCTAGATTTGGGCTGGGCACGGTGACTCAAGTCGGCAATCTCAGCTTTTTGGAAGGCCAAGGCAAAAGGATTGCCTGAGCCTAAGGTTTTGAGACAAGCCTGGGTAACTTGGTGAGACCTTGTCTCTACAATAAATAAGAAAAAAATAGCTGGGTGTGGTGACCACAGTTCCAACTACTCGGGGAGGCTGAGGCCAAACGATCACCTGAGCACAGCAGGTCGAGGCTGCGGTGACTGTGAGCATGCCACAGCCTACGCAAGAGAGTGAGACTCCAACTTAAAAAAAAAATCCATATCTGACCTTTGTCTTGAAAGATGTCTGAGGCTGCAGACCTTACACATCTTGCATTTCATTGACTCACAGTTCTTACCTGAGCACACCTCCCTCTCATGGAGACAGAATATGCACCCTCCAGGCAAAAGGATCTCCCCTGGACTGAAAAAAAAAAAACAGTGGCATCCTTATTAAAGAGAAAGGGGAGATGGATACATGGTGAGGGTCAGCACACACCAGCCCAGACTGCCAAGGACTCACAAAAGCCATGAAGGCATCTCTAAGGAAGGGACATAAAAGAAGCACTGGGCAGTAATCAAATCATTTTGTGCCCTTGAAGTGAAAGTGACTGAACTTGCAAAGAGGCGGGAGGGGAGATGAAGGTGCTATTCTGCCTTTCGGTAAGGTGAGGAGCTTTTGGTGAGCAGTGAGGGTACTTGGGCCAACCAACCCCTGTAGGGGCAAGAAGGAAAGAACATGGGATTGATTATGTGTTTCTACAGACTGATTGGCAAAGACGGGAATAGGGAAAAGAGGAGGAGAACAGTGTGTGTAACAAGGGACAAAGTCAAACAAAAAAGCAGATATCTGTCAGGGTGGGAAAGAAAACCAGATACATCTCTGAGAGGGGGCTGGTATTGCGAGTAAGAATAATTGAAGAACAGTATCAGCTTTGAGGTAATTTTGGGGAAACAGGAATGACTTGAAACTTGACCATGCCCAAATGATTCTTAGGTGTTTCGGGCTTTTGGAGATCCACATCAGAATTTTTGTTTTTTGTGACAAAGTGATACTTTTTCATGATATACACTGTTGCAGGTTTACCCTTCAGCAGGCCAGGAATGAATTTGATATTGTCCTTAGATGAGATCTTCTACCCTTTAAAATGGCCACTGTACATCTCAAAGCATCTTTAGTTACTCTTGATGCCTGAGACTGTTTTTATTCACTGCGAAAGGATGCATGTTTGAGATTTCTATTTGTGTGAATAAAACATACCACTATTAAATGTTCGTGCATGAATTTTAAAAAGGGATGTTTCCCCCTGAATGTGCTACTTTTTATCCTATGCATTTATTATAGTGAAAATTTAATGTTTATAATAAAAAATGAATTACATAAATATAATTAATTAAATATATAAGGGAGAATTGTGTTGTCAATTTCTTCTGCCATCCAGATAGTAACCAGACGCGACCCTGCTTAACATCCAAGGTCAGATGAGATTAGGCACTTTCCAGGTGTTATGGCTATAGACTTTGTTGTCAATGTCTTATCATTTCCAAGGTAGAGTAATAACAATTGTCACATTGTTGTCTTTCTGATTTCTCTCTTCTCTCTCTTCTTTCCACATTGCCCCTGCTAAATCTCTGTTAACTGAACACAATGCACACTAGTTATATATATAGAAATTGCAGAAGAAAATCCCTTGCAGTAGCCCCTGGTCACCAGTCCAGAAGTGCTGAAAATGGTGTCTGATTTCACTGCCTAGGCACATCTTGACAAGGAAGCTGGGAAAACAAATTTTGTGCACAAATATCATGTAAGTCAGAGGTATGTGACATCTTTGCAAATGAGACTTATTTAAATGAGTGATAGCAGTGTCTGGTAATAACCACAGCAATCGCTCTGCATTCAGACAAATAAGCCATCACAAAAGCAATTCTCACATGGATGGTGTTTGTCTCTCTGAGCTCAGGGAGGGCCCTCACCTAGAGACTCCTCTTCATTGTCCCTAATGGAGGGGGGCATGAAAACAGAATACTCTGTGTGCTGATAAAGCCAGTCCCTCTCCTGTCTTTGCAGTTCTGGGAGAGCCACCCCATCCCTGGCTTGTTTATATTTAATCACAGGAGTTGAA
>NW_006958795.1:0-735 GCF_000164805.1 Carlito syrichta
CACCCTCAGCCTCCACTGACTCTCGTGTGTATGCCAGTGGCCTTAGTCAACACCAGCACACACACCTTTGGCCTCTTCCAACACTTGAGCTCACTCCCTCAGTCTTAGAAGGTACCCACACACACTCCCTCAGCCTCACCAACACTTGTGCATGCATCCTTGAACTAGGAAGACACCAGTGTGCATTCTTTCAGTCTCCACCAACACTCACGCACCTGTCCTCAGGTTCCACTGACTTTATGCATGTCATTGACCTCTACTGACAATCATACTTGTCGCCTACTGCTGACAAGTGCACATGCGCCCTCATCCTAGGATGACATTGGCGCATCTGCCTCAGCCTATGCTGATACTTACATGTGTACACTCTGCCTCAGACAACACCCACACACATGCCCTTACCGTCTACCCTTTGGGCTTGGAAGACACACATGAACACAACTATGTTTCTGCCAACACTCACGTGCATGCTCTCAACATCGGTCGACACCCACATGCATATCAATGGCCACCAACAACTCACAAATGTATACCTTATCCCTTTTCTGACACTCATGTGCATGCCCTCAGCCCCCAACAGAACCCTTGTGCATGCCCTCAGTCCTCGCTGAAACTCACACTTGTGCCCTAGCCTCCACCAACTCTTGAGTGTGTGCCTTTTGCCTCAGACACACCTATGCACAGATGGCTACTAGATGTCTGCAGGACTTAGTCTTGGGCCCCAGTGTCAAATGC
>NW_006958796.1:0-3883 GCF_000164805.1 Carlito syrichta
AAACCACACTCTACTAACAGGACAGTAGACTGTGCCCTGTGGCCCAGTGAGAAACTGGATCACCACAGGCAAATATATGCTGCCCTGATGAATATTAGAACACCTGAGTTACACTGGGCCAGGGCAGTGTTATTTAGATAAGTGATCCTAGCAGCTGGGCAGATTTGCATATTCCACAGAGCATAACCCACTGCCCTGAAGACTTACTAATAGACTGGTCACACCCTGTTCAGGAGTCAGTCCCAGTCAGGACTCAGCATGGACATGAGGGTCACGCTCTCAGCTTCTTAGTCTCCTACTGCTCTGCCTCTCAAATAAGGAGGAAGAACACTAGGAGTGGACTCAGCCAGTGAGGACAGTACTGCCTGGTCTTTCAGGGAAATCCTTTTATAGCGTGATTGTGTGAATTTGTGTGTGTGTGTGTGTGTGTGTGTGTGTTTCCAATCTCAGGATCCAGATGTAACATCCAAATGATCCAGTCTCCATCCTCCCTGTGTGCATCTCTAGGAGACAGAGTCACCATCATTTGCTGACCAAGTCAGGGCATTCACAATGATCCATACAGGTATCAGCAGAAACCAGGAAAAGTGTCTGAGAACCTGATTTATTATGCATCCAGTCTGCACACTGGTGTCCCATCAAGGTTCAGTGGCAATGAATCTGGGACAGATTTCACTCTCAACACTAGAAGCCTACAGTCTGAAGACATGACAGATTATTATTGTCATAGGGTTACGATTACACTCCCACAGTGTTACAAACCATCACATAAACCACACAGAAAATCACATGTGTGATGTTGGACAGCCCCAGATGCTCTTCTTGGTGCCTCCGTCTATTGAGAGCATTTCTTAGTTGCAGCCATACTCTGAAGGTCATGGGGAGACATTGGTAGAGGGGGCCAGGGAGGCTCCTCTCCACCTTGTCTCCTTACTCTACCTCAGTCCAGCAGTGTAGCCATGGCACCATCACTTCTGGTTTAATAATAGGTAGAGATCACTACACCTGAGGAGTCTGGGTTATAGCATAGTTGGTTCTTACAGCAAAGGAGAAGCTACTTAGGTTCTTCAAGGAGAAATTATTCTAATATAGGGAGTCAGTGTTTAAACAAAAACCTTTAAAAGGTCAGAAGATAGAATTGTTAAGAAATCAGAGAGGAAAAGTATTCTCAGGAATGTGCTTAAAGGAGTGATGGTGATAATGGTGAGTTCACAACAGACATCCCAGAATGTTCACTAATTTCCCAGGTCTCATAATTATTCTACTGAGAGGATGACCCCAGAACATACTTGAATGTACTTATAAGTGTCATCAGCAAGTTGGGACCATTGGAAAAAAACTTCAAGTCACAGTCAACAGAAAAATGATAAATTTTATTTTAATTCATTACATAAAATATATAAGTATAATCTAAAAATAAAAATTGTTTTTGGACAAAAATAAAAATTAAAAAACAACTAAAACAACTAAATGTGGATGTAGCACTATTTTTCTTTCAACTCATAATTTGTCCAGAGTTCAACATCATCACTGGCATCACTGTGAGCATGTCACAAATGCAGAATTGCAGAATCACCTACATTTTTGTAACTAAACAGTTGATACAGATGAGACTTAAAAGCCTCATTTCAGGACACGTCAGATGAAGTTTTTGAGGTCACCTAAGAAAATTTTTATTTAAAGTCACATGTTTTAAAAATATACCCATATTTACTTCCTACTCAATAAAACATTAAATTTGAACTTTTTTTCAAGATTGTAAAGAATGAAAAATGTTATCATTTGCTAATAGCATAATCACATATGCCTGTGTATCTTGGTTTGGGGATTTTATTCAGTTAGTCTTGTATCATGCCATAAAAATGTTGTATCCTGTAAAGTCACTGCCCTTCATCCTTAGTACTAGTTCCAACAAAACCATAGATTTGAGGTAAACTCAGTGCCCTGAAGTAGAACCACCCAGCTGAGCCTTGCCTGGATCAGATAGATAATTAGCATGAAAATACATAAAGTTGAAAATTCATAATTAGTGTTAAAAGTCACTGAGTTTTGGGTATTTGGTTACCAATCATTACTTTGTAAGTGCTTACAAATACAATATTTTCACATCTATCAAAATTGATAATTGTATTTTATAAAAATTTGTGTCTTTAGTGTGAATATTTATTTAGTAACCCATATACTAAGAAGAAATCAAAATTGAGTAATATTTGAGTAAAAGTGACATTTACATCATTTATGAAAATGTGATATATGTTTATAAAATACCTATAGGTGCATATATATGATATATGTTGGTGGCACATACTTATATTTGCATGTATTCATGTATATGTAAGCTTACAATTCCAGGTTAATCCAGGTATTATCTTCCATTTCTGAATCATTTCTGAATTTGGAGACACAATTTTGCTTTAATACTTGTCAAAGACTTATACTGGACAGATGTCACATCACTCTCAGGTCAGTTATGTCCTGAAGGAATGGAAATCACAATAGAGGGTAAAATTCAGGTGTTAAATAGCATGATCAATTTGTGAGGAATGATTGGCAAGTCAATGACAATGGGTGCTGATTTCAAAGCTTATCAGACCTTAGAAAAACACAGTTGAAAAATTGGAGGCAAAATTCTTTAGGAAAAGCTCTGACTGAAACTTTCAAAATGGGCCAAGTTTGAGAACAATAGTTTTCCAAATTAACAGCCTTCTGAATGCCATTACTAGGCAGGGACCGCTCAATAATCAAGATGATCCAACACATGGATTTCAGTCAGTCACCTTTCTGGGCTTTCTCAGTAAGGTCCATATATGGACCTAACCAAGGCTCACATAGCTCCTGGCACACTAGAGTTTCCAACCCAGCAGAGCTTGCCCCAGCAGGGGAACAGTGGGAATAGAGATCATGCCAATGGTTCAGATATGTATAAAGGATGGTCTTTGCAGCCTTGAGAAATGAGGGCAGCAACCTGAGTCTGAGGGAGGTTTTCACTCCTTCTAGCCTAGAACCCCCAGCCTGCATGATGACTGTCCTAGCACATGTCCCAAGAAGAACAATGGCCATGTGTTAGAGCTTGACCTTGCAACCACCAAGTCTCAGCCAGATTTTCCCTTCCCAGGAGTGTTCCTCATTCTGTGCCAAGTCAGAACATGTGTTCACATACAAATTTGGCAAATATGGCAGAAGGACCAAAAACAGGTGAGTGTCAACTCAACCACAAAGGTTTTTTATGTTGTGGAAGTTTGGCTCAACTAGTTCTCATTATTTCCACTGCTTTCTGATGTCATTAGTAAATCATTTTCATGTTTTATTTGTATAGTCTTTTTCCTACCTTTTGCAGTGGTTGTATTGACGTTTCCATTACTACACCATTGCCCCTGGGAATAAAAATTTCTTTCATTATTAAACTTAAATATTATTTCATAAATGACTATTTTGGAACTATATTGTCATGAAATGTTTTAAAATGATACTTGAATGCATTATTTTCATAAAACATGTAAATGCTTAAAAAGGAATCTAATTCCTACATTCTAATAGTAATGGTATAGAAAATCTATGCTTTGCATAGATTCAAATGTTTCAAACACTCAAAATAAATGCATTGCACAAACTAAAAATATTGCTCTAAGGATATTTCTGAAAAAATTATGCATAACAGCTATGTGCCATGGCATAGTATGATCAAAATAAAATATTTGAATCCACATAAACAATTTCTAATTTTCTTTAAGATAATAAATTATATGAGATCTTTTTTACTTCAAGAAAATGGATTCCATAACAAGTATAATTTATTTATTTATTTGTTTGTTTGTTTATGTGAGAAAGCAGGATTTATTGAGAGGACAGAAAATCTCCCAGAGTGGGAGGGGACCCAAGGGGG
>NW_006958797.1:0-861 GCF_000164805.1 Carlito syrichta
TCCATTCCATTCCATCCATTCCATCCGTTACACTTCCTTCCATTCCATTCCATTCCATTGCAATTGTGATTACTATCCATTCCATTCCATTGCATTGCATTCGGTTACTCTCCAATCCATTCCTTTCCATTCCATTCCATTTCGTTACTCTATGTTCCATTCCATTCCATTCCAATCCATTCCGTTGCTCTCCATTCGGTTCCATTCCATTCCATTTCGTTACTCACCATTCCATTCCGTTGCATTCCAATCCATTCCGTTACTCTCCATTCCTTTCCATTCCATTGCCTTCCATTCCATTCCATTCCGTTAGACTCCATTTCATTCCATTCCATTCCATTCCATACCATTCCATTACTCTCCATTCCATTCAATTCCATTCTATTCCATTTCATTGTATTCCAATCCGTTACACTCCATTCCATTCCCTTCCATTTCATTCCATTCCATTTCTTTCCTTTACTCTCCATTCCATTCCATTCCATTCCATTCCATTTCATTACTCTCCAGTCTATTCCAATCCATTCCATTCCATTGCATACCTTTCCATTCCATTCCGTTATCTTCCATTCCATTCCACTACACTACATTCCATTCCATTCCATTCCATTCCATTACTATCCGTTTCATTCCATTCCATTCCATTCTACGTAATTCCATTATGTTACTCTTCTTTCCATTCTATTCCTTTCCCCTCCATTACTCTCCATTCCATTCCATTCCATTTCTTTACTATCCAGTCCACGCCAATCCATTCCATTCCATTCTATTCCATTTCACACCGTTACTCTCCATTCCATTCCATTCCATTCCATTCCATTCCATTTCATTCCATTCCATTTTTGTTACTCTCACTCCATT
>NW_006958798.1:0-781 GCF_000164805.1 Carlito syrichta
ATCAGAGCAATGAGATGCAACTTCCACTCTCACCCCACCTGTTAACATAGTGTTGGAAGTCCTATTAATAGATAGAGCAATCATACAAGACAAAGAAATCAGGGGTTTTTAAATAGAAAAGAGGTAGTTAGGTCATCCAGCTTTACTGATGATATTATGATCCTATACCCTGAATTCCAAGAGAACCTGTCAAAGTTCTCCCTGCACCGCTATAGGACTTTAGAAAAGTCTCAGGGCACAAAATCAATGTGCAAAAGACTGCTGCATTTTTATACACCAACAACAAACAGGCAGAGAACCAAAAAAAAGCACAATCCTATTCAAAATAGCCACACCCCTAAAAAGAAATACCATGGCATCTTCCTAACCAGAGAAGTGAAAGACATTGCCAATGAAAACTTCAAAGCACTGCTCAAAGAAACCAAAGATGACAGAAACAATTGGAAAATTTTTCATGCTCACAGATTGGAAGAATCAACATTGTTAAGATGTCCATCCTACTCCAAGGTGAAATTAGAGTTTATCGTACTTAGTGATCTATCACAGAAACAATGGAGTATCTAACATTATCACCCATAAGGGGATCCTGATCATTTATCATAATAATACAAGAAAGCAATTGACAGTACTGGGACACTACCAGGGGAGGCAGAGAGGGACATAATATCATAGGTTACCTGATCCCAAACCAAGTAAGTGTAGACCAATGGGAGGGCAAATTTACCTGTATGATGACCACTTATGATCTTAATCCTGAGTGTACCCCACATATTTAATTTTT
>NW_006958799.1:0-752 GCF_000164805.1 Carlito syrichta
CCAGTCGGCTCACTCTCCAGTCAACTGCTTATGGCAGTTCCTGCGTCAGCTCACTCACCTGCCGAATAGTTAATTCAGCTGACCAGTCGGCTCACTCACCGGCTGACTAATTAAGTCAGCTCACCTGTCGGATCCCACGCTGGTCGACAAATTAAGTCAGCTAACAGGTCAGCCAACTAGCCGTCCCGCTAGCTAAGATAGCTAACCGATTGGCTAACTAGTGGCCAACTTGGCAGCCGAAAATTTAGGTCAGTTAATTAGTAGGCAGACTAGTTAGGTCAAGTAAATATACGGCCAACTAGTTGGTCGAATAATTAGGTCAGCAAACTAGCCAGTCAACTACTTAACCGAGCTAACTTTGGGGCCAAATCCTCAACCAACTAGCTATCCAAGGTAAATATTTGGCCGATTAGTCAGCCAACTTGCTAAGCCAGTTAAAACATCAGTCGAGAAGTCAACCAATGTGTTAGCCCAGCTAACAAGTCGGCCGACTCATCAGACAACAAGTTAAGTCACCTAGCTAACTCGTTAACCAACTAGTTAAGTCAACTATTTTACTCATTTACCAACTAGTTAAAACAGTTATCTAACTCATTAAACAACTCGTTAATTCAGCTAGCTATCTCATAAGCTAACTAGCTATATCAGCTAGCTAAGTGAGCTACCTTACTATCTAGCTAAGTAATTCAGCTAGCTAAGTCATCTAGCTCACTAGTTAGCTAATATTTAAGTCTGATACTTAAGGCTGCTAC
>NW_006958800.1:0-680 GCF_000164805.1 Carlito syrichta
GTCATGTTTTTAATAATTTCAAACAGCATCTGTATAATATATATATATATATATATATATATACGCACACACACCTGCTGCACATCCTGCTGATGTCATGCCTGGCTCGCCCTTCAGTCTCTTTCATATAGATATATGAAAAACCACTCCGTGAATTCCTGATTTCACAGATGTATGAGGCATGCCTGGGTGTGTGCCTGTGTAAAGCACGCACACTCAGAAGCATACTCTTCCCACCTCTGTCCACTGGGAAAGCTTAGAAGCAAGGACAGACCCGCAGCAACGAGCAGCCGAACTTTTGCCCCTAAGGATCCCTCTCCAGGAAAAGAACCAGAGCTGGGACAAGGAACGTGCAAGATCGACCTAGCGTAGCCTTTTGTGCCAAGAAAGAAGTTGTCCCGAGGACGATGGCGTCTCAAAGGAGACAGAACCAGTCTGTGGGCCCCCAGCTGGTGAAGTCTGAATAAACTTGAGCACGAAAATGACAGAATTAGACCGAAATCCCTTTAGTCGGATTCCACGAGTCCACATCTACGCTAAGTGAAGAGAACGCTGGTCCTCCAAGAACACTGGGACAACGGGGATGAGAAAACCATCCGGCAGCCCGGCCGGGCCGCCCCGCGCTTCTCCCCGACCGGCCGGTGCGGGCAGCGGACGCCACGCATCCCTCTGCGGCGTTC
>NW_006958801.1:0-656 GCF_000164805.1 Carlito syrichta
GCCATTCCCTTGCTCTAAAATCCTTTCTGGCTCCCTATTTCCCGTTGCTTCCCATTTAATTCCCTCAGCCTAACTCTGCAATCAATTTCTCAGTCTATATTTTCTCCTTCCTGTCCTAACTCTCCACTCCATTCTCCCCTGATCTGAGCATGTGGAGGGTTCCTTCACCAACTCCATCCTATTTGGGTTCATTTCCAAGTCTGCCCCAGCTACACAAGACAGTACTTCCACCTGATGGTGCTTACTGCCCAGTCACAATGTCCAGGTCCTGAAGAGCCAGCTCTATCCACCCTCCTACAGGAGCCAACTGCCAGGCCCCACCCACCATTCCCCTTCTCTGAACTCCCCTGTACCTATAGGCTGAGCCCTACCTCCAGCTGGTTCTCACCTCAGCCTGGGCTCTTCTCTGGCTGACCTAGACCTCCTTGGCCCACCAGGCTGGGAGTTCCCTGAGGGTTGAGCCTATGTCTCCTACCCCAGTCTTTACTATAGGCCAGGCAAGTTAAGAGCAGGAATCCAGGGAAGCAAGTGCAGGGCAGACCGTCACCCAGTGTCTGAAAGGACCACTTCATGCCATTGGCTCTCACCTGACCTGAACAATGGCTTTTATGTTTTTCACGGGAAAAAAAAACTCTGAGCCCCCAGTGGTCCTGGGG
>NW_006958802.1:0-633 GCF_000164805.1 Carlito syrichta
AAGTATCTGTTTGAGTTCCTGCTTCCAAATCTTTGGGGTATATGCCTAATTGTAGAATTGAGAGATTATATGGTAATTCTATGTGTAATGTTTTAGAAACCACTTAACTGTTTTCTACAGCTTCTACATCATTTCAAATTTTGACCAGCCACACACATAAGTTCTAACTTCTCTACATCCTCATAAATATTAGTTATTTTCTTTTTTTTGGATAATAACCATCCCAATGAGTGTAAAGTGGTTTTTTATTGTGACTTGGTCTAATGACTAGTGCATTTCCCTAATGACTAGTTATGTGACGAGTAGCTTTTTATATGTTTATTGTCCATTTGTGTATATATATATTTTTAAATGCCTGTTCAAGTCCTTTGCCCATTTTTGAATTGGGCTGTTTGGGTTTTTTGGTCTTTGTTGCTAACTATTATTATTTTTGTTCTTGGTTTGCTTGGTCACCCTGTAGCATTTGTCCCTGTTCTGACAGAATAATCTCTCCCCTCTGTGACTACATGATTCCACTTTCTCCTATTTGATCTCTCCTTACTCTGATCTTTCCTTACAAATATTCTCACCAGCCCTTACAACATTTAATCCCTACCCACTCTTAACATTCAATGAGTACTTTGTATGTGTCAG
>NW_006958803.1:0-463 GCF_000164805.1 Carlito syrichta
AAAAAGAAAAGCTAAGAAAAGAAAATGTATGAAGAGCAACAGAAAAAGTATACATTCACCCGGAAATTTTAACTTGGCAACTGGAATTCTGCTTGGAAATCAGTCTATATATATGTTTTTTTTTTCATTACAAAGGATATTTAGTTGCATTTCTATTCAACTTTTCATCCATCCAGTAAATATGCATTAAGGGCCAACATCCTCTCAGGAACCGTGTTACACACACAGAAGCAAAACCGAGCACAGTGTTCGAGCAACAAAAAAAAGTTTGGCAAGCCCAGAGAGCTTCGTGTGGGAAAGAAGCTCTGGAGAGAGAGGACAGGCCATCTCAGGAGCCTGCACTGGGTCCAAGGGCAGGGCATGATCAGACATATCAAAGTAGTACGAAAAGACAGCATGATATGATCTAACTCACATTTTCAAAATAAAATCAATCTTCAATGGCTCGCAAAGAGCGTCAGCA
>NW_006958804.1:0-4380 GCF_000164805.1 Carlito syrichta
CGTACCACCTAACTCCAGTAAGGATGGCCCTCATCAATAAACAAAACAAAACAAAACAACAGATAGAGGCTGGCTTGGGTGTCTAGAAAAGGGTACACTTCTACTGTTGGTGGAAGTGCAGGATATTTCAACCTGTAAGGAAAGCAGTGTGGCAATTCCTAAAAGAACTAAAAATTGACCTTCCATACAATCCAGCAATACTTCTCCTGGGAATATACCCGGAGGAATATAAATCATTCACATGCACGTTTATACCTAATGAATGTTTAGCCAGTGTTCTCAGCAAAAGAAAGAAGAAAGGAAGAAAGGGAGAGAAGAAGAAGAAGACAAGAAAGGAGAGAGGAAGGAAGGAAAAATTAAAAGTGAAAGGAATAAAAGTGCAGAATTGTAGACTTTTCTAACTTCCATAACATAAATACTCCCACCTTGGTCAATTTCAGTCTACCAGTGTGACTTTATTGACCTTGGAGTGGGATGAGATGTGCAGAATCTGACCTCATGACCTGTTTTGAGTCAGTTCCAACACACTAGTGCCTTTGGGTAAGGATAGAAGGAAAATATAGAACATTCATCTGGTGCAGTTTTAGCCTTTTTGCAACATTATTTTATCACCCATTTGAGGGCCTGGATCAGCAAACAGTTTCAAAACAGAGAATCAAGTGACATATCGTGACTCTTCATTCTTGATGACTTAGACCAAGAATATTTTTATAAACACTAGTGTTTGCTTAGTTATATAAATTCATGGGATCTTAATAAGATGCCCATCACTTTTATTTATGGGGACAACATAATCAACTGCCTTTTCTAAAAATTCCGGTAGTTCAATCAATTTGGAACAAAATGGTTGTCTTTTACATTAACATTAACAATGGATTTCATAATAAATTCCTTGTGTGATGCCCATCAGTTTAGGATGCTATTCCCCAATGAATTCAGAGAACTTAGAGTTCAGCGTCTTCCTCATGGACTGTCATACAGAAGTCAACCACTACAGAGCTTTCCAAGGAAGATGTTGCACCCATTGCTATCATATTTCTCTATCTTTTGGTGAATACTACAGCCTCTGAACCCCTTCTTCAGGTTTCCTTGGGAGTTCATGTGTTGGATAACAAGAAAATTTATATAATGTGCCTGTCTCCATGACTTTAGATTCATTTCTATACTTTATAATAAAGTACTCATGTCACAAACTTACTTTTAGGGCAGACCACTCTCTTTCCTCCCTTTTTGTTATGGTAAAATATACATCACATAAATCTAACTTTTAATTTTTTACCATTTTGAAATATACAGTTCAGTGACAATAAGTATATTCTAATTGTTGTGCAACCATCACCACAATGAATCTTTAGAACTTTTCATGATATGACACTGAAATTCTGTTTCTGTTAGGCATTAAGCTGCATTACCCTCCCCCACTCCTATCAATCACTACTTTCTGTCTATATGAATTTGAATATTCTCGATATCTCATATAGGTGGAACCATACGATGTTTTTTATTTTGTGCCTGCATTATTCCACTTAGCACAATGTTTTCTAAGCCCTGTGAGTTGTATTCTCTCAGACAGCAGCCTTGCCTCTGTTATTTAATTCAGAGTATGACAGACTATTTAAACTTGGGGAGTCTGACATTGACTCTGGGTGGTTACTGTTAGATTTAAAACTGCAGTACACCCAGTTGGTGTTGAAAGAGAACAATGACATATGCTTTATTTCCTAACATTTCCCTAAGAGAGGGCTTGTTATCATCACTTTATAAACTATGTATAGTTTGGAGAATTCTAAGACAGTCTTCAATTTAGATCAATTTTGTGATTTTGAATAACAAATATTGAGGTCCAGAGAGATGAAGTGACTGTTAGGGTAACATGATATGCAACCACTAATCTAATCTTTCTGTCTTTACAGATTTGCCTATTCTAGATATTTTATATACATGGAATCATGTAATAGATCACTTTTTATATCTTCTTTCATTTATTTTGATTCCACATTATTGTACCCCAATTCCTTCTGCCCAGAGAACTCCTGTCTTAAAATGTGCAACAAGTTTGGACTCATTCCAACTTTCTCCACTTATTTTTTACAGACAGGATCTTGTTCTGTTGCTCAGACTGGAGTGCAGTGGTGTGATCACAGCTCACTGCCACCCCAAACTCATGGACTCAAGCAATCCTTCCACCTCAGCCTCCTAAGTAGCTAGGATGCAGCCATGATGCCTGGCTAATTTCTTAATTTTTGTGGAAATGGTATCTCACTATGTTGCCCAGGCTGGTCTCAAACTCCTGGTCTCAAACTTTCAAGATATACTCCCAGCTTAGCCTCCCAAATTTCTGGGATTACAGGTGTTATTGTTTCCCCCTTTGACTATCTTTTTTCCTCCCTCTCTGATAAACTTCCCCAGGCACAGCTGGACAATCCTTATTGCATTCAGTCTGCATTATGTCGCCTACCACAGGGTATTGCATTTACTTAATTTTTTCTTTACTTTTCCTCTGATGGAAAGAGTTATGGCGTATCCCTTCTTGTATTCTAGTTAAACATACAGTAATTCTTGATTGTTGTTTCCTAGATGAAAAATGAAGGGAAAATAGAAAGAATACATTAGATGAATGAGTGAATAAACTAATACATAAGAGAATAAGTGAGTTTGAATAGAAATAATAATTAAAGAAAGAAGAAGGGACACAAAAGGAAAGGGCAAAAAGAGTGTAGAAGATACAAAGGAGAAAAATGTATGCTAAAAAGAAAAGCCAATGCTTTTGAATTGGAAGCCACAAATAGAGGAATCATATTAAGAAACATTAGGCTACAGTCAATTCTAAAGAAATTTCCAAGTACAGGATCTTAAGATTGGAAGGACTTGGTATTGTTGAATGTTTAATCCTCCCTCTTTCTGTCAGGGATCTTGGAAGGTAATAAAATAAAACTCTACTTCGTATCTCATTGCACCTGCCTTTACAACCCCGAGATGATATCACTTATAAGTTGTCTTTCACTGCGTCTGCTTCTCCTGGGAGATTGTTAAAGATGGGAACTTTGGCCCCGTGAAGGGCAGGGAGACAGAGTCTCTCATGAAATCCCTGGGAAACGCAATCATGTTTCTTCTGCTAAAATTAAACCAAATTGGAGTAAATATACAATAACACACAGCTCTTACAATATGTGAGCCTTCTAGGACTTAATTCCCATTGTGCCTCATTAAATAAATTGTTCTATTGCTGATGCTATTATCTGAGAACTATGATTCTTTAGAAGATAACAACCCAAAATAAATTAGACTGGTTTTGAATTCTCATTGTGTCTCATTAAATAAATTGTTCTTTTGTCAGTGCTATTCTCTGAGGACTATGATTCTTTAGAAACAAACAGCCAAAAAAAAATTAGAGTGGTTTTGGCAGTCATGTCCTTGGGGTAACTTTGGAATTCAATGCATGTCTCCTAGCTAACCTTGGTCACTTTCCTTATTTTAGAGAGCAGAGAATGTGGCGAATTCCTTCTATATTTAAATGAAGTCACTTCATTATAGACATTATGCAAAGACCTTGACAAGTTCTGCTAGTTTCCCAGTGCTTTGACTCAGGAATGTAAAAATGATCAAAAAGGTCTTTCTTTCATTGCATTCTTGCATTATGGCTACATGTTAGCTATCTAGACCTTTGCCATATTGAACTAAAAACTATTAATAACCACTGCTATTAATCACTGTTTACATTTCATTAATATTAGCATGTTCTCTTATATAGTTCAACACAAATGGAAGCTGTGGATATAGAGTCCAAATATAGTCTCTCCTCTTTTCACTTAAGATAATCCAATGCACATTTTCTAACATAGTCCAATTCTCCTTGGATCAAACTCTTCTAAGTGGAATTGGATCTTTAAATGGGACTTGCCCATTTTTGCACACTTAATTTCTGAGTTTTTAAATGACAAATATTGCTCTGATTTATTTTAATTTTATGTTTTATCTTACAAAATTTTACACATTTTTTGTGCTAAGTATTAAAAAATTAAGGCATTTCATTGAACACCTTTTCTCTTCCCCCAGAAAAGGCCTTTTTAAAATTCAAGCAATTGCAAATAGGAAACCAGAGGTGCAGCCCCAGGCTGGGACAAATAATGGCTACTTCGCCCCGACAGAACATGGGGAGAAGGTGGCCCCTATACCCTTTATGGTCAACTCGGACCCCTTTCCTCATTCTGCTGCAGCATCCTAGGGGCAGAGCCCCACCTTTCCAGGGACTAGGGAAGACATAACCCAGCCTACCACACCTTAGTCACCCTTCCTTGATTATCTTGGGGGAGGGAAAGGGCCAGAACAAGGGGGATGGGTATGAGCATTTGGCGCTGGTAGCAGCAGCAATGATGGATG
>NW_006958805.1:0-393 GCF_000164805.1 Carlito syrichta
CTCTCTGTTTATTCATTAGTTGGTATGCCTGTCTATTTTCCCTTTCTTTTTTCTCTCTCTCAACCTCCCTTTCATCTTCCTTTTTCCTTTTCCCATTCTTTTCCCTTTTCTTATCTCATTTTGCTTTCAGTAGGCAAACAGACACCCCCACTACATGGGCAGATTGTAAGGCAGAGGGAGTGGGTTTCAGAGGGCCTACACACCTGTCAGAGGCTATTAGGATCTGCAGATAGCTTCTGAATCACAGTTCCCCCCTCAATTAAATCTCAAAACTGCAAAAAGCACAGGTCTCCCAGCTTCAGAATTGAACAAAACCAGAAGATCTACATAAGGAAGAATAGGAGATTGAGCAAACAGAAATAAAAGCTATCCTATCGCTGAGCAACAGAATTA
>NW_006958806.1:0-518 GCF_000164805.1 Carlito syrichta
TGGCAAAGATATTCCTGAGCCACCACCACCACCACCATTACCACCATCATCCTCATCATCATTGACCCCACAATCTTATGTTTGACTGACCTTTGTTCCAAAGGGAGGAATAATTTCATCAGGTGACATAAGAATGATTCCATTAAACTGGATGTTATAACTGTGGCCCTGAGACTTTGGGTTCTTCATGTCTCTGAATTGATGAGAAAGAAAATGAATTACTGTGATGACTGGGGCCGAGAAATTGAACTGCCACTACACAATGGAGATTTGAAAAACATGTGAGACTTCAATAGAACAAAAGGTGAATTCTCCCCCTAACATGAAGGAATTCTACAGCAGATATGCATTAGACTTAAACCTGTAACACTGGCTCTTCCCTGGGTCTCCAGCCTGCTGTCCCATCTTGCAGATTTTGAACTTACCAGTATCTATAATTGCATAAACCAATTTCTTAAAATCCTTATATTTTAAAGTTCCTTAAATCTCTTTCTATATATACATATGTGTGTGTATAC
>NW_006958807.1:0-322 GCF_000164805.1 Carlito syrichta
CTCCTTGGCAAGTCTGCAGTGTGACTCCTCCGCTTCCCCGTGGTGAGCCTCTTTGGTGTTTCTGGGCTGCACCTCCTTGCTGTCCCTTGGTATGCCTCCCCAGTGTCCCCACGGCATGCTTCCTCTGTGCCCCACAGTGAGAATCTTCAGTGTTGCCATGGTGCATTTCCACAGTGACCTCAAGGTGCACCTCCTCTGCTTCTCTGTAACATGCTTCCTTGGCGTTCCTATGGCACATCTCCTTGGCAGCCCCACCGAGTGCCTCCTTGCCATCCCGTGGCATGCCTCTTTGGCTTTCTCACAGTGTACCTCCTCGGCCTCA
>NW_006958808.1:0-332 GCF_000164805.1 Carlito syrichta
GAGTGTTGCCTGAGGCTGAGGGCATGCACGCAAGTGTCATCGGAGGACAAGGGCACCTGCGCAGGTGTCATCCAAGGCTGAGGGCACAAAAAGCAAGAAGCAAGTGTCATCTGAGGCTGAAGGCATGCACATGAGTGTCAGCCATAGCCAAGAGCATGTGTACGAGTGTCAGTCGAGGCCGAAGGGGTGTGTACGAGTGTCAGCAGAGGCTGTAGGCTTGCGTGTCAGCCAAGGTTGAGGCTATACACACAGGTGTCAGCAAAGGACGAGGCCATACATGAGAGTGATGGCCAAAGTTGAAAATGGATGTGTGGGTGGTGGTTGAGGCCAAG
>NW_006958809.1:0-332 GCF_000164805.1 Carlito syrichta
AAAGAGATTAGGGCTTCATTTAAGTTGTATAAGTTAAAAGGAAGAAAGGTAAATAGTCATGCACTCGGTACTATTTTTAATTACTAATAGTAATGTACACATAGTAAAAAGCTCAAACATTTAATGAGTTTATCAGAAGTTTATGAATAATACCCATTTGATTTCTAATATAGAAAGTCTAAATTTGTAGTTAATCTAGCCTGAAAATAAAAATATGTATTAAAGAGTCCTTTTTTGCTAGAAATTTCTCTTTCATGCTATAATTTGATGGTAGTTTGTAAGCCATAATATAAAGTTAATAATGTAGTTGTTTTGTTGCCCTAAAGTATGTA
>NW_006958810.1:0-412 GCF_000164805.1 Carlito syrichta
CGGAGCCCAGCAGGTGGAGGCCATGGTGGCCGTGAGCCTGCCCCTGCCCTTCAGCCTGGGCCACGCGATGGCCACCAAGAGGCCTGAGGAGGGGAGGGGCAGGCCAGGGATGGGAGAGCATGACCTGGTTGGGGAAGAAAGGAAACAGGAGGCGAGATGGCCACACCTTGCCCCAGGGGAGAGGAGAAGAAGAGGGAGGTGGACACCAGGTCTCAGGCTGCCAGGGGCAGACAGGGGGCTCGCCTGTTTGCCTGGTCTGGGCTGGCAGGAGGTGGGGATCTCACAGGGGCTGGGGGAGACCCGCGCTGCTCCGCCCCCACCCTCCCTCTGCCCCGCCCTGCACCAGCTGCCCTCTGCACTTGGTCCCCCGTTCTGCAGCGGCCCCGCCCTCCATCGTCCCCGCCCCCCGCCG
>NW_006958811.1:0-8161 GCF_000164805.1 Carlito syrichta
CTTTATAGTCCTGCAGCTCCGCGACCCACCGATCGGGAGCCATGTGGACGCGAGAGTTCCCAGCATGCTTTGCGATGAGCCCCGAGTTCCCAGCATGCCTTTCACTGAGCCCCAAAATCCTACACCACGGTCTCCCACCGTGTCCTGAAGCGGGGAGAAATATCAATCTCTTCCTGCTTCATATAGCCCAGGTTTGATCCATTTTCTGTCATTCAAAACCAGAGAGGCGGACCCAAGGGCCTCAGGCGATCAATGACCGCTAAGGTCTGAACTACCAGGGGGTGGGGCCTCGAGCCTTCTCCAATCAGTGGACGCCAACGTGGCAAGCACTCATTCAGTAAGCAACCGGAAGTGAGGGGCAGCTTCCGGGATGTGTCTGGCCGACGTGGCAAACACCCAATCAGAAAGCAGTCGGAAGTGAGGAGGCCGCTTCCGGGCTGTGTCCGACCGGCCTCTGCTTCCTGCTCCAGCTCACAGAGGTGCGTCGTCTCCCCGCTGCTCTGTCCTGCCCTCCGGGACCCTTTGCGTGTCGCGGGTGACCGCTACGTCCTCCGTCGCCTTGTGACCCGCAGGCCCTGGGAGACCCATAGGGAGGTCGCCGCGACCCCCAGGAAATGGTAGATGGTGAGTACGGGGTCGGGTGCGAGACGGGAAGGGAGGATGGATCCAGATGACCCGGCGGAGGCGGGACCGGCCTGGTCCTCCTCCCCGCTTCTGTCTTTCGGTTTTTTAATGAATGGTCCCCACGTGATCATTCAAAATATGATTATTTTGGGGGTCGGGGTCTTGATAGGCTGCCCAGGCTACGCTCCCGGCCCCCGCCGCTTCGACCCGCTGGGCTCCCGCGATCGTCCTGCTTCAGCCTCCCAAGGAGCTGAACCACAGGCGCGCGCCACCACGCCCGGCTAATTTTTTTAAAAAAATTTATTGTAGAGATGGGGTCTTGCTGTGTGGCCAGGCAATTCTAGACCCTTGGACTCAGGTCATCCTCCCGCCTTGGCCTCCCAAAGTGCTGGTGTGAGCCAGAAGCCTGGCTTAAACTTGTCATTTTATAATTTTGGGGGGGGGGTTGGAGTCTCACTCCGTCGTTTCTTCGCTTATTATTTATTTTGAGTTGGGATCTCACTGTGTGGGCCAAGCTGGAGGACAGGGGGGAACTGGGGAAAAGGTCCATCCCACTCAAGCCCTGATTTTATTTTATTTTGGGAGTTGGGGTCTTGCAGTGTGGGCCCGGCTGTAGGGCAGGTGCACACTCCCGGCCACCACAGCCTCGACCCGCTGGGCTCTGGCAATCCTCCGCCTCAGCCTCCCAAGGAGCCGGAACCGCAGGCGTGCGCCACCACACCTGGCTGGTTTCTTGATTTATTGCAGAGACGAGGCCTCGCCAAGTGGACCCGGGTGGATCTCGAACCCCTGGACTCAGGCCATCCTCCTACCTCAGCCTCCCAAAGTGCTGGGGTTCCAGGTAGGAGCCATGGCACATGACTGATTCTTTTTTAATTTTTTTGTAGAGATGGGGTCTTGCTATGCTGTCCAGGCTGGCCCCGTTTTTTGATTTATTGTAGAGACGAAGTCTCGCCAAGTGGATCTGGCGGGTCTTGAAACCCAGACTCAGGCCATCCTCTGGCCTCGGCCTCCCAAAGTGCTGAGGTTCCAGGTATGAGTCATGGCATGTGGCTGATTCCTTTTATTTTATTTCATTATATTTCATTTTTTTTGAGTTGGAGTCTCACTCTGTCGCCCAGACTGGAGTGCAATGGCCCACTTCCGGTCACCGCAGCCTCAACCTGCTGGGCTCCGGTGATCCCTCCACCTCAGCCTTCCTGGTAGCCGGAATTACAGGCATGAGCTATCACGCCCGCCGGATTTTTTGATTTATTGTAGAGATGAGGTCTCGCCAAGTTGCCCAGGCGGGTCTCGAACCTGCGGGCTCAGGCAGTCCACTCACCTCAGCCTCCCAAAGCATGGGATTACAGGCTGAGACACCGAGCCCGGCTTTCCTTTTATTTTTTTGTAGAGATGGAGTCTTGCTATGTGGCCCCGGCTGGCCTCGTTTTTTGATTTACTGTAGAGATGAAGTCTCACCAAGTGGACCTGGCAGGTCTCAAACCGTGGACACAAGCCATCCTCTGGCCTCGGCCTCCCAAAGTGCTGGGATGACACCCCCCCGGCCGCATTTTATTTTATTCATTTATTTCTGAGTTGGGATCTCACTGTGTGGGCCAGGCCAGAGGGCATGGCACGCTCCTGGCCACGCCAGCCTCGACCCGCTGGCCTCTGGCAATCCTCCCGCCTCAGCCTCCCAAGTAGCCAGAACCCCAGGTGCGCGCCACAACGCCCGGCTCATTATTTGGTTGATTGCAGAGACAAGGTCTCACCAAGGCCCGGGCGGGTCTTGAACCTGTGGACTCAGGCCATCCTCTCTCCTGGGCCCGTCCTCTCATTTCTGCCACAGAAACGGCCCGTGTTTGCGGCAAGCGTGGGCCCTTGAGGTCAAGAAGGAAGAAACTCACTCTTTTTCATCTCCCGCTAGGTACTCTGGACCTGAATCTCTCCAGCAACAAAACACAGAGAAAACTGAACTTTTTCTGCCCTTCTGGGCTGGACGGTCTGTGAGGAGCAAGTGGAGGATTGTTCAGGGCACATTGTGGATGCCAGTGTGGTGGCTCAAGCCTGTTATCCCTGCACTTTCAGAGGCCAAGACCAGAAGATGGCCTGAGTCCGGGAGTTTGAGACCTGCCTGGGCCACTTGGTGACACCTCGTCTGTAAAATAAATCAAAAAACGATGCCATCCTGGGCCACATAGCAAGACCCCATCTCTACAAAAAGTTAAAAAGAGTCAGCCACGTGCCATAACTCATACCTGGAACCTCGCACTTTGGGAGGCCGAGGCGAGAGGATGGGCTGAATCTGGGGGTTCGAGACCCGCCGGGACCACTTGGTCCCGCCGGGACCACCTCATCGCTACAATAAATCAAAAACAAGTCTAGCCTGGGCAAGATAACATGACCCCATCTCTACAAAAACTAAAAAAAATCAGCCACCTGCCATCGCTTCATAACCTGGAACCTCAGCACTTTGGGAGGCCGAAACCAGAAGATGGCATGAGCCTGGGGTTTCAAGACCCGCCCAGGTCACTGGGCCAGACTTTGTCTCTACAATAAATCAAAAAATGAGGTCAACCTGGGCCACATAGCAAGACCCCATCTCTACAAAAAAATAAATGGAATCAGCCACGTGCCATGGCTCATACCTGGAACCTAAGTGGGGCTTCGAGACCCGCCCGGGACAATTAATGAGACCTCATCTCTCCAATAAATCAAAAAATGGGGCCAGCCTGGACAGCATAGCAAGACCCCATCTCTACAGAAAATAAAAAGAATCAGCCATGTGCGATGGCTTCTACCTGAACCTCAGCACTTTGGGAGGCTGAGGTGAGAGGATGGCCTGAGTTCGGGGGTTTGAGACCCCCCCGGGCCACTTGGCGACACCTCATCTCTGCAATAAATCAAAAAACAAGGCCAGCCTGGGCAACATATCAAGACCGAAATTGTGTCTCTGCTATAAATCAAAAAATTAACCAGATGAGGAGGTACACACCTGTCATTCCATCTACTTGGAAGTCTCAAGGCAGAAGGATCGCCAGAGCCCAGCAGCTCATGCCATAATCCCTTCACATAGGGAAGCTGAGAGGAGAGAGTTGTCAGAGCCCAGGGATTTGAGGCCAGCCCGGACAATATAGCGCATCCACGTAGCTATAAAATTTCAAAAAATGGAGCCGAGGGTGGTCGCACTTGCCTGTGGTTCCAGCTGCTTGGGAACCCGATTCGGGAGATTCGCTTGAGCCCAAGAGGTCAATGTCGTGATAAGCTGTGATGGTGCCCCTTCATTTCTGCCTGGACGACTAGAGTGACACTTGGACGCAAAATAAATGCATTTAAGCTGGGCTCGGTGCCTCAGCCTGTCATCCCACGCTTTGGGAGTGCGGGGGCCCGCCCCGCGAGGGTGGTGGGAAGTGTTGAAGGAGAGACAGACAGGCGACGAACGAAGATCATGTAGCGGACACCTGCTTCTTGAACAGATGACGATTTAATGTTAGTTAATACAGAGCTTTCATACCATTTGTGAAGGGGCAAGGCAAAGAAAATTCTTTCACATACATATCTTTTAAAAGTTACCAGCTAGTGGTCTTAGTAGCAAACAAACCAAGATTCCCATAGGCTTTAGTAGCAAATAAGCCAAGATTCCCAAAGGCTTTAGTAGCAAATAAGCCAGGATTCTCATAGGCATTTAGACAAGTCTTCTTCATAAAGCCAACAATGACACTCTCAGTCCAATGTCCCAAATTACAAATGTTTCAAGAAAGTTTCTTTAGGTGTATATTTCTTTATGTGTCAGGAATTTTCCCATCTTAGGTTCTCATGTCCTTCAGAGTCCTGTGATCGCCTCCCTTGTCCAGATGTCCTCGTTACTTTTCTCTTATCTTGCAGTGCTTGTTTCTAAAGAGAACTCAAAAGAAGATTTTAGTAATGTTTCCCAGGCCCCTCAAGGTTACTTTCTATTGTAGCTGATCTGTCATAAAAGTGTCTGATTATTATATTCTGAGTTCAGTGAAAACCTACTCTATAAATGTTACCTTAGAGTTTTAACTATAGAATTAAGTAAAAACCTTAACATTAATCTTTATCCAAAGTCAGTGAAAACAGTGTTATAAATCACCCACATAAGTCCTAGATAAGTGTTAGAACTTATACTGAATTCATAATGAACTATTATAAACTTGTGCTTCTAAAGTTCCTTATGTCTAAACACTAAACTGCACAATCCTAAATCAAATGAGTGGATATATTTATATCATTTATTACTTAAGCAATATCTAGTAACTTATAACCAAGTGAAAGAAAGCATTCTTGATGTGCTTCAGAGTTTAACCCTTGCATATGTTAGAAAAGGCCAAGTGGCATAGTGGGGAAATTGGAAAAATAAACCATGATATTTCCAGTTTAGCTGTGAGTACTTCACATAAACGTGCCATTTTCTTCTTCCACAACTGCACAGAATTCTTCGGCGGTATCAAACAGCAAAGGTGAAAGACAGAAGGGCCTCAGCTTCCTGGGCTCGCCATGCGGCCCAGGGTCTTTGGCCCACCCGGACCCTGTCAATCAGGTGGACCTCCAAGGCTGGCTCCCAACATGGGAGGCTTAGGTAAGTGAATTGCCTGAGTCCGCGGGTTCGAGACCTGCCTGGGCAACTTCACAAGACCATCTCTACAATAAATCAAAAATTAGCTGGGCGTGGTAGCGTGTGCCTGTAGTTCCAGCTACTTGGAAGCCCGAGGCGGAAGGATCGCCAGAGCCCAGCAGATCGAGTGAGACTCCAACTCAAAAAAGTAAATATATATAAAAGCATTTAATTTAACTTTCACAGAATAAAGCATATTTTCAATATCTAGGTGTGACACGTCCGTATAACCTCACCTGAAAGGAAATGCCAGAGAAAGAGGAGGTGACAAACATGGCTGGGTCTCAGGTAAATGTGTCCCAGGTCCTGGGCAGTATCTTATTTCCTACAGTAATGTCATTATTTGACGTTATTTTATTTAATACATTCATTCATTCGTTCATTTTATTGATTGGAGTCTCACACTGCTGCCCAGGCTGGAGTGGCATGCTCAGGGCCACCACGTCATCGATCTGCTGGGCTCAGGCGATCCTTCGGCCACAACCTTCCAAGTAGCTGGAGCAACAGGTGCACGCTACCCCACCTGGCTAATTTTTTTTTTTTGAGTTGGAGTCTCACTCTGTTGCCCAGACTAGAGTGCAGGGGCCACTCCTAGCCACCGCAGCCTTGACCTGCTCGGCCCCGGTTATCCTTCCGCCTCAGACTTCCAAGTAGCTGGAACTACAGGCATGCACTACCATGCCCAGCTGATTTTTTGATTCATTGTAAAGATGAGGTCTTGCTGCCCAGGTGGGTCTTGAAACCGCAGGCTCAGGCAATCCACTCACTTCAGCCTCCCAAAGGCGCGGGATTACAGGCTGAGCTGCCGAGCCTGGCTGGGAACATGTACTATTAAGGATTCATCTGGATGCTCTATCCACTTCATGCAGAACGGGAATAATAAAATGCACATATAGGCTGGGATCGATGGCTCAGCCTGTAATCCCAGCACTTTATGAAGCTGCGGTGAGTGGGTTGCCTGAGCCTGTGGGTTCGAGACCCACTCATGCAACTTGGCAAGACCTCATGTCCACAATAAATCAAAAACTAGCCGGGCATGGCAGCACACGCCTGTGATTCCAGCTACTTGGAAAGCTGAGGCGGAAGGATCGCCGGAGCCCAGAAGGTTGAGGCTGCGGTGGCCGGGAGCGGCCACTGCACTCCAGTCTGGGCAACAGAGTAAGACTCCAACTCAAAAAAAAAAAATGCACATATAAGCAAGATGGCAGTTACTGCCCAGAGTAACTCAGAAACGTCTGAATAACGAATAATTAGAAGAGACTTCTTTTCTCGAATGCTAAAAAAAAAAAAAAAAAAGACTGTAAATGCTCTTTTGGGTTTTACAAAACATGGAAGATACCAGTAACTGGAATTCTGTCCGAAATGTATGTATCTTCATTATTAGATTTAGATTATAATTTGCAATTTTTTCGATTAATAGTTTGTCAGCACCAAAGTTTGGCACCTGACACTGATTTGTTCCAGCCACTTGGGAGGCTCACACATGTGCATTCTTTCAGGCCAGGAGGCCGAGACTGCAATGAGCTCTGATTATGCCACTGCACTCCAGCTTGGGTGACAACGCGAGACGCCCTCCGCGACAAAGTGAGATCCTCCAAGTGAAAGAAAAATGCAGAAATGTAGGCTTACCCCAGATCTCGTGAATCAGAAGCTGCCTTTTTTTTGAGTTGAAGTCTCACTCTGTCACCCAGACTGGAGTGCAGTGGCTGCTCCTGGCCACCACAGCCTGCTGGGCTCCGGTGATCCTTCTGGCTCAGCCTTCCAACTAACTGGAACTATAGGCGTGCGCTACCATGCCCGGCTAATTTTTTAAATTTATTTTTAGAGACAAAGGCTCACCAAGTTTTCCAAGCTGGTCTCGAACCTGCGGACTCAGGCAATTCACCCGTCTCTGCCTCCCAAAGTGCTGGGATTATAGGTTGAGGCATCGAGTCCGGCCTAGATTTTGTTTTTTTTACTTTGATGAGGTAATCTTATTGTACTTTGCTTTGTTACTTATGCTTTTGATGTCATCAAACAAAACATTGTCATGGCCAGTGTCTTAATATCCATCCTATATTGGCTATAATAAATTTATAGTCATGGGTTTTACATTTAAGTATTTAATCATTTTAGATAGTTTTTGTTTTTGTTTTTTTGGGAAGTTTTTTGGGGTTTTTTTGAGTCAGAATCTCACTCTGTCGCCCAGACTGGAGTGCATTGGCCACTCCCGCCACTGCAGCCTCGACCAGCAGGGCTCTGGGGATCCTGCCTCCACCTTACAAGTAGCTGAAATTACAGGTGCACACTACCACGCCTGGCTAGTTTTTTGTTTTTTTGTTTTTTAAATTTATTGTAGAGCTGAGGTCTTGACAAATTGCCCAGGCAGGTCTGGAACCCGTGGGCTCAGGTAGTCCACTCACCTCAGCCTCCCAAAGCTTGGGATTTCAGGCTGAGCCACTTAACCTGACTTAGATAGTTTTTATATATGATGCAAGAGTTTATCTTTTTTTTTTCTTTCGTGAATAGCCAGTTTTCCAATACCATTTGTTGAAGAAGTTTTTTTCTCCATTGTCTGGTCATTTAGTTGTATTCATAAGGATTTATATTGGGGTTTTCTGTTTCATTCCATTATTTTGCTTCCTGTGTGCCAGTACCATATTGTTTGTATTTCTGTAAATTTCTTCTAAGTTTTAAAATCAGGCAGTGACATATCTCTACCTTATTCTTTTTTGCTAAGACTGTTTTAGATATTTATAGTCCCTTGAGAGTCTACGTAAATTTAAGATTAAAAAAATTTTTTTTCAAAGAAAAATGTTGAAATTTTCATAGAAATTACATTGAATTTGTTTATTATTGTGGGTAGAGTTTATATCTTAATGATATCAAATCTTTTGACTTCTTTTGTGTTGGGATATCACAATGTCTTTGATTATGGAG
>NW_006958812.1:0-766 GCF_000164805.1 Carlito syrichta
GCAGAAATTGCCCATTGATAATTATGCTCATTAATTAAATATATTTAAAATCTGTGTTCATATGTGTTTGTGGTGGTGATGGTGATGCTTCTGGAAAACTCCCCGTATATGTTTCTTCCTTCTCAGTGAGTGTCATTTAAGACTTGCCTCCTTAGAAAATTTAGATTTTCAAATTTCTTCACTTATTTATGCCTAATGTCTCATGCTTTCAGCACTTTAATGCAAAATTGTGATTAGGCTAGAGAAAACTCTACTCTCAAATTCCTCCAGCTGTGCTCTCTCTAGGAGAAGGAAGTCTCTTCTCTGTGAAAACAAGAGGAATGGAGTAATGACCATTGCTTTATTCCCTTAGTACTGTTTTACCTTAATTTTTAATATTACACTTTACTTATTCTGATAATAGTAATTGTCATCACTCTTCTATAGCCCTTTCATTTCTGCCTAGGTGGGTCAAATTGGTCTCAGCTGGCCAGTAGTTGATGATTGTCAAGATTTTTTTAAAGTTAAAATACAAGAAGCACCGAAAGAGCTAGTGAGACAAGATTATTCTTGTCAAGAAATAACAGAATAATCTCAAAATTTAGCAAAACTTTAAGTAGCATGTAGATATGATGGATTAAAGTAGTCAAAAGTCAGTATTCCGAAAGAGCAGACCAGTAATTGCAAAGATAGAATACAAAAAAAGAAGACCCCAAAAAGTCTGAACTCCAGGGCAGGTAATTCTTTCTGTTGCTTTTTTATTTCTTCCTATCTTGGCTGAATCTGA
>NW_006958813.1:0-10494 GCF_000164805.1 Carlito syrichta
TTAGATGATCTCTTTCTTCTGTCTCAGCCAGGAAAGCTTATCTGACTCCCCAACAAGCACATCATAATGTGTGTTTACCCACCCTTTTCCTTTTACCTTTTATGTCCTTTCAACAATTGAGTGTTCAGAACAAACTCGTTTTTTATTACTATGCTTTGCAAAATTGACCATGTCTTATTGAATGACTTTGTACTTATACTTTCCTCAGATAGTTTGTTGTCAGATGACTTTGATCAATGAATGACAGGAACCAACAGTCAGAGGACTTTATGTATACCTTATGTATATTGTCTAAAGAATAAACAAGGTGTGAATTTTGAATACTTATGAAGCATAATTTTCCAACTAATCAGAGTTGTTGATTAAGTAACCTCAGTTACTCGCAGTCTTTGGAGAATTAATTTTTAGTTTAACTTTTAAATCATTCATTTTTAATGTATGGAATTATACTTCAAGTTATTTTCATCAGTGTGATTATGATACAAGATTATGTTGAAGCAACTACTAAATGGGAACTGTCTACTAAATTCCAAATTGTATAGGTTATATTTTCTAAAAATAGATCTATTGAGATGTTTCCATTCTTATGATTGTGACTTTTAAAGCAAGAAATATTTACTGGTGTTTATTTAAAGAAAAAATCGAGTTGGGAAAGCTACTAAGTCTTCAACAGAGTTGACAATTATGTTTCAACCTGGCAAAAACTTTGTAACCCTAGACCAAAACTATTACAAAAGACCTAAAGAGGAAAATGTCAGAGTTGACCCTCTAATTACACACATGGGTTTATGTTACTATATCACCTATTTTTGTCCTCTATTCTCTGATCTACTATTATACCAGAGAAAGATATTTTTTGGTACAAAGTTTATTTTCATCTGTTTATCTGCACCATTTAAAAAAATAAAAACTTGTTTGCCCAAAGTAACTTACATCAGATCATAATCTTTATTGTCTTAGAATTTTATCTGTGCTGAAATGATATCCAAATAAAAGGTGGATCACCCATACTCCATTTTCTTGCAAGGGAAAAATCTCAAACATTAAAAAATATATATATCTCGATAGATTTGAACATCTCCAGAGGATGTCCAGACATGGATACATTTTCTTTCTTTTTAGAGAAGAAAATTTGTAGGAAGACAAGGTAACATGTGACTCTCACCCCCAAGATGGAGAAGTGAGAACTAATAGTCACAATATTTGAGAATCACATTGACTTTAAAAACAAAAAACAAAAAAAACTTTTGCATAATCTGAAATGTTTATAAACATGGGGTGTTTTTGCCATACAATGGGAGTATTAATTTTATTTTATCAACGTTCTTTCATACTTTCCATTGTTTTTGTAACCAAATGGTGTGGTAGAATGTGTGCTTAGTGTATAATTTTGATCTTCTGCTCTATGGATTTTAACCAACTTAAGAAGTAGACACAGGAGCCAGGAAGAAGTTGATCTTTATGTATGTATTATTACTACAGGGCTGTCAAGTAAACTTAGGTAGAAGAATGAGGCTTATATTTAAAGTAGAAATAGAATTTGCTGCTTTTCTTAAATAAGCTAAGCAACCCATTTCATCACAGGTGGAACAAACAGAAAACTTCACTCTTCTTGTCAGCACTCTCTATCATTACAGGTGGAACCTGCAGACAACTTCACTCTTCTTCTCAGCACTCTCTATCATTACAGGTGGAATGGACTGGACAATTTCTGTTTCCTTCTCCAGTCCAACTCTAACGTGGAAGTAAACCCTGCATGATGATCTGAGAGGGGTGGAATTAAAAACCCCTGTACTTGAGACTTGAGTCTTAGATTTCTTCTTTGCTGCTTGGGATTCAGTGAGAGAGAAGGTAGAGAGACGGGCCCAAAATATTCCTTTGGTGCCATTTTCTGTCACCAGCATTAGAATGAAAAACTGAAGAGTGGAGTAATAAGCATCCCTCCCAACAGTTGCCAGCTTTTCTTCTCTTAGTATATTGTAGTGTGTGTTTCAGTGGCATGATGCAAGCTGGTTTAAAGTAGCATGTTGACATAAATTTTTTTTAAAAAAATTAGTAGTTACGTATCAAAGGAGAGTCCAAAATGGAGTTTCTCTGATCTCCTTGAACTCATATAAAACAATAATACTTTCCTGTAACCCTGGATGAGTTAGAAGACATTAAGGTTAACATCTCCCAAGAATTTGTCTTTCGGCTACCAGTCAGCTCTTCTTGTCTATGTGATTAACCACCTATAACTGACCCACCAATCTAGCTACTGGCCCACCTTTATCTATGTGCTCGTCCCAACATTCCAATTGTCAGAGATAGGAGAAATAGACCCCATTACTATGATGTCAACTCCTGTGAGTACTTGATGCCTCCCTGCCCCCCCAAAAAAATAAGCCTTAAAAGCATTCATCTCAAGCATTCACTGCTGTGCTTGCCTTTGAGCATTCAGCTCCTTTCTGTTTATGGAAAGTAGATAATACACCTTTTCTTCTCTACCTTTTATGCAATTCTCTGCTTTATTCCTGTAGCACTGACCTACTGACCTAACAATGTATGTATTTAAATCTTTATTCAGAAAAATATATAGCTAACACACTGTTTATCATACACAAAAATTGTGCAAAATATTTCAAAAGTACATGCTGAATATGTAAAGAAAAAATATCAGCATTACTATGTGTGGTATGCATGAAGGTCACACATATGAAGGAAGCTTGGGAAACAACGTCACAACCATTTTACTTAACAGGCAGTTTGGAAGTAAGACAGGGTGAGCTGATCTCAGCAGGGAAGTCTGCATGCTCACAAGACTGTTGTGTTCTCACTTCCCTAAACTCCACTTCTTTTTGCACTAAGTCCCTCCAGATCTACTGATGAGCATTTCACTTTTAGGCCCACAAAAGATTCTAGCAGCATGAGGCAGGACTCCATGAAGCTCACTAGGCTGCCAATTCATTCCCTTTTCTCTTTCTTATCACTAATATGCCCAGGCGTGTTTTTCAAGATGAATTAATATATTCATTTTGTATTCCTGTATACATGTATACATTCATGAATGTATTCATGAAGTGAGCACAAAGACCAGATCAACAACATTAAAATATCACACATTTAAAACATTTGAGCCTCTTCTCATGTTTTAACTTCTCCAGAACTAAATCCCCTCCAAATGAAAAGCCTGTAGGAATTAAAGTCCAAATTTTTTTATTCCCAATTTTATACCCTGGCTCAGTCACTGTGTCTTACTCTGATGCCTGGGTTCCTAGGACTTTAGTTGTATCCTCGGCTACCTTTTGTAGTAGTGTATATGACTTCTTCAGTCTTTTCAAAATTAAGCTAATTCAAATCTCTAATTAGTTCTGTTCTCTGAGACATTAGTAGTCACAAAAGTAACTGCATGTAGCTGCACTACACAAGTTATCACAAGAAAAATTATGGTCCCAGAATTAAGCAGATGGTGATATCTCATTTGACATGGCTGTTGCTAGCCAAAGTGCATGACAGATAGTTTAGTAGTACCTGTGCTGTAGACCGAAGGACCTGAGAGCAGCTGGATTTTAGTCCATGAAAGCCCAGCCAGCACCAGTGTCAAGAGCTCACACCCTGTTATCCATACTCAATGAGCAGAAATTGCCCATTGATAATTATGCTCATTAATTAAATATATTTAATATCTGTGTTCATATGTGTTTGTGGTGGTGATGGTGATGCTTCTGGACAACTCCCCGTATATGTTTCTTCCTTCTCAGTGAGTGTCATTTAAGACTTGCCTCCTTAGAAAATTTAGATTTTCAAATTTCTTCACTTATTTATGCCTAATGTCTCATGCTTTCAGCACTTTAATGCAAAATTGTGATTAGGCTAGAGAAAACCTCTACTCTCAAATTCCTCCAGCTGTGCTCTCTCTAGGAGAAGGAAGTCTCTTCTCTGTGAAAACAAGAGGAATGGAGTAATGACCATTGCTTTATTCCCTTAGTACTGTTTTACCTTAATTTTTAATATTACACTTTACTTATTCTGATAATAGTAATTGTCATCACTCTTCTATAGCCCTTTCATTTCTGCCTAGGTGGGTCAAATTGGTCTCAGCTGGCCAGTAGTTGATGATTGTCAAGATTTTTTTAAAGTTAAAATACAAGAAGCACCGAAAGAGCTAGTGAGACAAGATTATTCTTGTCAAGAAATAACAGAATAATCTCAAAATTTAGCAAAACTTTAAGTAGCATGTAGATATGATGGATTAAAGTAGTCAAAAGTCAGTATTCCGAAAGAGCAGACCAGTAATTGCAAAGATAGAATACAAAAAAAGAAGACCCCAAAAAGTCTGAACTCCAGGGCAGGTAATTCTTTCTGTTGCTTTTTTATTTCTTCCTATCTTGGCTGAATCTGAGTATGAAGACAGTGACTGCAGCTGGGGAAAGAAAGAGTGTCAACAACTGTAGATGCAGAATGTTTCATTTTCATTTTTGTTTTAACTTTTATGGCATAAAATTAGTATATACGTTTTTAAAAATTGGTGCAGAATAGTGCCACATGAAGAGCTAATTCTACACCTGATTTTGTTCCTCCTCTCTCCACTTGTAATATAGTTGCTATTTTAAAACATCTTTTGTTCTGTTGGTGGTTATCACCATACCTCCAAGCATATGCTACTACTCTTATCTTTTGTTTTCCACCTTTGGATTGTACCTACTGAAAGATGAGAAACTTAGTTCATATTTCTTTATCCATCTACTCCTAAGTTTTTCCAGTCATATATTTTTTCTTCTGGTGGTTATCTTCATAATGATAAAGAATATGCTTACAGTGTGTTTTGTTATGTGAATTTTACTACCTTGATTCCTTGCTATATAAAGTGAGAAAATTTGCCACATCGGTCTGCTGCATCAATGACTTCCATTATTTTTATGTTTTTAATTTTAGTAGTGGTTAGATTCTCTTTTATAGTAATTGTCTTTCAAGTTTGTTTATATGTTGGCTCTACAAATTGAAAGAGCATTTGCATTATTTTAATTATTAAGTTACCCTTTACTGTAGAATGATATAGAATGGTTCTACCTTTTTAGGGAGATAATGTAACCTAGTTTATTAAAGCTGAAAGATGATGCTTTAAGTTTCAGGGTCAAATGGGAGTCCACATGACAATCTTTAGACCTTACTATTCTTCATTTGGGCCAATAGTATCTTTAATTTTAAGAAAGTAAACATAAAACATACATATCTTTGATTGTTCTTGATTCATACCCATTAAGACATTTGCTTCTTGACTCTGAAGTTGTTAATATTTTTAAAAGATCATGTTTTTTCTGGTCTCTTAATTATTTTCTTTAGGAGTCAACTTGCATATCTGTTCCACTCATATCTCCTCATTTTTTATGTTGGTTTCTCCCAAGTTTTGTGTTTTTTACTCTGTGTGATTTATGGAAAAGATTGATCAATACAGCATGGGTTTATGCAGTGATATTAGAACTCTCCCTTTAATAAAAAAAATGGATGACATTGCTTATGTACATTTGAGATAGTACTATTTTAGGGTGCATTTAGATATTTTTGTTCATCTTTTTTTTACAGTTTTTTGGCTTTGTAAAATATTGAATCAAAATATTTTTTTATCTTTTTACTTAGTTTTTTGGGAACAGCCTGGAATTGTTTTTTTGTTCCAGGTTCGATTCATTTTACTATAGTACCTGCCTTGGACCAGTAAAATTAAACACAAGGTTCTGTTATGGTTAGCAGTGGGATGCAAATGGCAGTGGAGTGGCACTTGCTGGCAGCGTCTAGGTAACCTTCACTTTGTGGATGCAAACCTAAGTTACTGGGAAGAAGGGTCCAGAATCAAATGAGATGATGCACATGAACTACCTGACAAAAGACTTGACAACTTGTAGTCTCTGAATTGCTCTTATCATCTGTTCTTTCTTTCTTCTTTTTGGACATGGGATAGTAGCCATAATATTGCTTGCTATTGTTTAACATAAAGTCTTCCCATCTCCTATAAGCATAAGTGATATTGATTGAAGGATTACTGTGCTAGGTGCCAAACCAAGTTTTCTGTGGTATTGTCTTATTTAATACTCACAACCCTATGAGGTATTCTTTTAAATCACATTTTGCATTCAAAAGCCTTTAATAGTATAACTGGTTTTCCCAGTGGTCACATAGGTCATAAATAATGAGGGGGCAATTCAAAACCAAGCAGACTGATTCCAAAGTTCATGCTTTTGACACAATAAAACCTGCCTTGCTCTGTAAACATTTCAACATCTCAATTTAAAAATATTAAGGGAAAAATACAATTTTAAATATGCTTTTCGCTCTGTGATGTGCTTAAATATTGCTATTACTGGCATAGCATCACCGTATACTGTCTTCTCTATTTTATACACAAATTTCAGTGTTTAATGCAATAAATGAAAGACTACTATGAACTGAATCGTGTCCCCTACATTCATAGGTTGAAGTCCTAACCTTTCCTTTATTTCTCCCTACCATGTAAAGGTACAGTGAAAAGTTGGTCATTTACAATCCAGGAGAGCCTTTACCAGAAACTGACCATGCTGACACTTTGATCTTCAATTTCAAGCCTTCATAACTGTGAGAAATAAAAGCTTGTTGTTTGTCACCAATTGTATTTTGTTATGTTGACTCAAGGCAACTAAGAAACTGACTCTGTCACTATTAGTTCATTTACAGTTCTTCTATTAAATTAAAATAAATAACAAGGGTATTTTTATTAGGGTATTTTTTCTCTCTTTTTCTAATTTATTTTTTTACTTAGCATAAAATTTACTCATATTATTATTATTATTATTTTTGAGTTGGAGTCTCACTCAGTCGCCCAGACTGGAGTGCAGTGGCCGCTTCCAGTCACCGCAGCCTCGACCTGCTGGGCTCCGGTGATCCTTCCACCTCAGCCTTCCAAGTAGCCGGAATTACAGGCATACGCTACCATGCCCAGCTGATTTTTTGATTTATTGTAGAGATGAGGTCTCACTGCCCAGGTGGGTCTCGAACCCATGGGCTCAGGCAATCCACTCACCTCAGTCTCCCAAAGGCATGGGATTACAGGCTGAGCCACCGAGCCCAGCTTACTCATATTATTTTAAGTGAACAATCAGTGGTATTAAGTGTATTCATAGTGTTGTGCACCCATCACATCTGTCTCCACAACTGTTTTATCTTGTAAAATGTGAACTCTATACCCGTGAAATGGGAGTTCTCATTTTCCTTTCCACCCAGCCCTTGGCAGCCACTGTTCTGCTTTCTGTCACTATGATTTTGTCTAATAGGCCTCGTTGGTTGATGTGGTTTAAGTCCTCTATTTCCTTACTTGTATTCTGTCTGGTTGTCCTATTAATTATTGGCAGTGAGGTGTTAAAGTCTCTGATTATTGCAAAACTATCTATCTCTTCCATTTTTAGTGTTTGTTATATTTTTTTGATGGGCTGTTTCTGGGTGCCTGAATGTTTATAATTCTTATATTCTCTTGATGTGTTGAATTTACAGCATCCTTTGTTTCCTCATTTTTCTATTGTCTGTCTTTTCCTGATCTAAATTCTTAAAAAAATATATATTGATATAGTTATCCCTTCTCTCTTCTGCTTACTGTTTTCATGGTATATCCTTTTTTGATTCTTTTATGTTTAATCTATTTGTGTCTGTGGATCTAAAGTGAGTCTCAATGCCAACCATGGTGGTGCACATCTGCAGCCATGGCTATTCATGAAGCTGAGGTGAGAGGATAACTTGAGCCCCAGAATTGAAGTCCAGCCTGTGCAACATGACGAGACACTATCTCTTTAAAAAATTAAAAATCAAATGAGTCTCCTGTACAAGACCTTCAGAACCCTGATAAATAAATGTTTGTTGTTGTTTAAGTCACCTGTCTATGGTATTTTGCTATGTTCGCTGAGGTTAACTAAGAAACAGACTCTGTCACCATTATTTCATTTACAACTTTTCTACTAAATTAAAAGAAATAACAATGATTTTTATTAGATTAGTTTTCCTTTTTTCCAATTTTTTTTAACCTAACGTAAAATTTACTCATATTAGTTTTAATGTACAATCGGTGATGTTAAGTGCAGTCAGAAGGTTGTGAACCCATCACCATAAAAGCCATAGTTGAATTATGATTTCAATCCAGTCTGCCAGTCTTTATTCTCCCTTTAATTGGATTCTCATTTTTATCCATTTTGTCAGTCTTTTGATTGAATAACTTAATCCATTTACATTTAAAGTTACTATAACTAAGGAGTTATTTCTCACTGTTTGCTACTTATTTCTCTATGCATTATAGTTATTTTTTGTCATTTTCTGAATAATTGTCTTCTTTTGTGTTCATTTGATTTTTTTGTACTAAAATATTTAAAATTCCCATTTTCTTTTTATATATTCTACAGCAATCTTAGTGGTTATCATGGGGATGGCATTTGATATCCTACAGTTCAACTACTCTAAGTTGAATTTATACCATCTTACCTTCAATGAACTTACAGATCTCTGCTCACTTACAGTTTTTTCCCTACCTTTTTTGCTTGGTGATGTCATAAAATGATACCTTTATACACTGTGTGCCCCCAAACATAAACTAATAAGACAGACCTAATTTTATTGTGCTTCACTTTATTACACTTCATAGATTCTTCTTCTTCTTCTTCTTCTTTTTTTTTTTTTTACACATTAAAGTTTGTAGCAACCCTGCTCTGAGCATCTATAACAGCCCATGGTCACTTTATATCACATCTCTGTGTCACTTTTAGCTAATGTTCACAATATTTCAAACTTCTTAATTTCAATGATATCTATTTTAATGATCTATGATTGGTGATTTTTGATGTTACTATTGTAATGCTTTTGGAGCACCACAAACTTATTTGACACAAATAAGATGGCAAACTTAATCAATGTTGTATGTGCTTTTTACTGTTTTAGCAACCAGCAGCTACCCAATATTTCTGTCTCTTCTTAGGCCTCCCTATTCCCTGGAACACAACAAAAGTTAGAAATAATAAAGTTTAGTGAGAAAGACATGTCAAAAGTCAAGATAGAAGTAAAATAAAAGTCTTGTGCCAGTTAAGTAAGTTGATTATGCAACAGAAAAGTTATTGAAGGAAATTAAAAGTGTGATCTTGAGAACACATAAGTGGTAAGAAACCAAATAGACTATTGCTGATATGGAGAAAGATTTATTGGTCCATGTAGAATAAAGCAGCCACATCATTTATGTAAGCCCAAGTCAAATCTAGAAAAGGCCCTAACTGTCTTCCATCCTTTGAAGTTGGAGAGAGGTAAAGAAACAGCACAAAAAACTTGGAAGCTAACAGATATAGGTTAAAGAGATTTAAGGAAAGAAGCCATTTTTATAACATAAACATGCAAGGTGAGACAACATATCTTGATGTAAAATTTGCAGCAAGTTATCCAGAAGATCTAGCTAAGAACCCTGATAAAGATGGCTATACTGCATCACAGATTTTTAAAGTAGATAAAACAGCCTTATATAAGAAGAAGATGTCATGTAGGACTTTCATACCTAGAGAGAAAAAAAAATCAATGCCTGGCTTCAGATCTTCAGAAGACAGACTGATAGTCTTTTTGATGCAGCTGGTGATTTTAAGTTGAAGCCGATGCTCATTTACCATTTCAAAAATCTTTGCGCCATTAACACTGATGCAAAATCTACTCTGCCTGTGTTCTAGAAATGGAATGAAAAAAAGGATGGTAGCATATCTGTTTACAGCTTGTTTAAAATAGGTTACAGAATATTTCAAACCCACTTCTAAGAACTCATACTCAGAAAAAAAGATTTCTTTTAAAATATTAGTGTTCATTGACAATGCACTTAGTCACCTAAGAGATCTGATGGGAGTGTACAAAAAGAGTAATGTTTCTGAAGCTAATGGATTAAAGAATAATTTTGACTTTCAAGTTTTGTTATTTAAGAAATACATTTCTTTTTCTTTTTTATTTTTTTAATTTATTTTTTATTATGAAGTTGCGGGGTACAGTTAAGGGTTAGGTATACAATTGTGTTTCATTCAGGCACCCTGTTGATATGGGGTGTTTCCCCGTTCCCAGACAGATATTTACTACTGTTACTCCCATCTCCCTCCCCCCACCATAGTTTCACAGTACGGTCAGTCATTTTCGTATAGTATTGCATTGGATGTTTAAGGTCCATTATATGAGTGAGAACATGTGATACTCAGATCTTTGTTTCTGTGAGAGGTCACTCAGTATTATAGACTCTAGTTCCATCCAGGTTGCTGCGAAATTCATGATTTTGTTCTTTTTTATGGCTGCATAGTATTCCATGAGTGTATATGTACCACATTTTTTTAATTCAGTCCTCTTTTGACGGGCAGCATGGCTGTTTCCAGGTTCTTGCTATTGTGAACAACGCTGCGATAAACATGCGTGTGCAGGTATCCTTTTTATAGAGTGATTTGTGTTCTTCAGGATATATTCCCAGTAGGGGAATTGCGGGGTCATATGGGAGGG
>NW_006958814.1:0-7319 GCF_000164805.1 Carlito syrichta
CCCATAATGGTTTCTACTCCCTACCCAATTAACATTCTACTTACTACTATAAGATACCAACACAGTTAAGCCATGACCTGAAATCTACTAAAGGACAACATCAATGACTTATTTATCTTTGAGTTCCCAATGTCTAAAATTGAGGGTTGCACAATATGTGCCCAACACAGCTGATGTTGCAGTGAGAAGAGTTTTATCATTTTACTTGAAAGAGCCAGCCATTCATAGGTACATTGTTCCCTGAGGGTAATTCAGCCCTGCAAATGGCTATTTCTGCATGGGCTCATGGGATCCCTACTAGATATCAGAAGTGTTCTTGTTTAGAGCTACTCAAAAATACTTCCAGAAGCAGTCACCAAAATTAGATCAGCTAGGTATTGAAAAATATCAGGAAGTGGTGACAAATTTGGGTATGTACCATTTGCACAAATATCAAAAACACTTTTGTCAGAAGATCAAAAAACAAAGTGCCAGATGGTTTTTTCTATCTCAGAATTAACCTCCCATAAATAATTCCTTTGTTAGTAGCCAGTTAGTTGAAACCAGGAGCTAACTTTTCTGAAATAAATTTCAGTTGTTCTCCCTCTTGAAATAAAATATTTTAGAAGCAATATCACTTAAAATTCAAATCATGCCACACAATTAGAATGTTTTCAAGATTAAATTATGAACATTTTCAAACATGAAAAATTTAAAGAACTTCACAATTAGCATAAAAATACCTGCCACTTAGATTCTATCCGTGGTATTTGACTTTATTTTTATTATATAACTATCTGTGCATCAATTATTCCTATTTGTTAAGCTTTCCAAAGTTAATTGCAATCTCAGTAAACATTTCCCCAAACATGTCAGCATGTGCATAATTTTCTAGAAAATTATAGGATACCACAATGACTGTCTCAGAGATTACATGCAGTGGGCAAGTATTAGTTTTCCAATGTGGATTACTGCACAAACAATGTAATCCCATTCTCTAAAAGGGAGTCAAATTTTTCTGACTTTTTATCTTTAATGACTAATACTGAACCTTGCTGGGTTAGTTAAATAGATCATAGTTACTACTGTATTTCAAAATGAAGAAGTTATTTGAAGAGAAAGAAAATGTGTAACATTTGAAGAGAAAGAAAATGTGTAACATTGTAACTTGACTGTTCCATGACCTGTGAGTAGGATTTCAACACTAACACACCTACAAAAATACTCTATCTATAGACAATGCTTAATTAATTAATTTCAAATTCACTTTAATTTTTATATGCATTTCTTTCTCACTGTAATCTGACGTGACTCTCTTGAATTAGTGTAAACATTGCTTTTCCCCAAAGAGCTTGCTTATTGCATGTTTCTCTAGTGCTCAAAAATCATACAATATAAAACAAATATAAAAATCTATTTCTCCAAATTAGTTATATATTTTCATTCTCATACTGGAATTTTAATTATTAGGTACATACCTTGCAAGGTATAGTGTGTGTAATCTGATAACTTTTCTTTTCTACCCTATTATTTTCAGGAGTTGTGGGAAGATGCTCCATTGCAGGATGCAGAGGGAAATGGATGGGACATGGGAGAGGTGTTATACATGGGTAGGGGAAATAGTGAAAAAGATTGCAGAAAGTCATCAAAAAGTTGAAGTGAATATCCCCAGCTTGTCAAACTTAACACATTATTTGAGTAAAGGAGAGAGAATAAGTATTAGGACAAGAATCTAGTTAGTAGTCTCAAAAATCAATATTCATGAAATAGAGTTTAGATAACCAATTGCTTCTGAATGGCATGTTGACTGTGCCTTTCAAGTGACAATGTGTGAATCCATGCATTGTCTGCCACCATTATGATTCCCAATTTTTCTTTTTTGTGTCTATGTAGAATAAAATCTAATAATCTGGCAGGAGATCCCTGCAGGAATTCCAGTTTAACAGATTATTCCAATTACTGGGCAGTATGTTGATACTGCAGTGAGTCTAATGTGCCATACATTAAATTTAAGTTCAGTCAGAGTAGAGATTGAGGTTACTTTTGCCTATGATTGGTTACTCAGCAGCTAACAGAGGACATGGAGCATAGCAGTCATTCTATAAACAATTTTGAATGTGTACATTTTAATTATTATTTATTCTAACTGTAAACTCATTTTGCAATATATAAACGAAGCAATGTGCTTTAGTATTATCATTATATTGTACATATAATAGCCTTTAATAACAGAATTTGAAACCAAAGCCTACAAGAGTATACAGAACAGGTACTGTGTTAATTTCCTGGGGCTGCTGCAACAAATTTCCATATACTTACCTAGTGGTTACAAAAAGTAGAAATGTAATTTTTTCTTTCTTTTTTTTTTTGAGTTGGAGTCCCATCTTGTCGCCCAGACTGACTGCAGTGGCATGCTCCCAGTCACCACAGCCACGACCTGCTGGGCTCTGGTGATCCTTCCACCTCAGCCTTCCAAGTAGCCAGAACTACAGGCGCGTGCTTCCATGCCCAGCTAATTTTTTATCTATTGTAAACATGGGGTCTCACCAAGTTGCCCAGGTGTGTCTTGAACCTGTAGGCTCAGGCAATACACTCACCTTATCCTCTCAAAGTGCTGGGATTACAGGCTGAGCCACCAAGCCGATCAGAAATGTAATTTCTTTTCCTTTTTTTTTGAGTCGAAGTCTCACTCTGTCGCCCAGACTGGCGTGCACTCACCTTATCCTCTCAAAGTGCTGGGATTACAGGCTGAGCCACCCAGCCGAGCAAAAATGTAATTTCTTTTTTTTTTTTTTTGAGTTGAAGTCTCACTCTGTCGCCCAGACTGGAGTGCAGTGGCCACTCCCGGCCACCGCAACCTCGACCTGCTGGGCTCCGGCGATCCTTCCGCCTCAGCCTTCCAAGTAGCCGGAATTACAGGCATGTGCTACCACGCCCGGCTGACTTTTTGATTTATTACAGAGATGAAGTCTAGCTGCCCAGGCAGGTCTCAAACCCGTGGGCTAAGGCAATCCACTCACCTCAGACTCCCAAAGTCGCGGGATTACAGGCTGAGTCACCGAGCCCGGCAAAATGTAATTTCTTACACACAGTTCTAAAGGCTCAAAGTTCGAAATCTGGGTGTTGACAGTCCTGCACTTCTTGCTGAGACTCTAGTGGAGATTTCTCCCTTTCCTCTGCCAGTCTTTGGTACTGTCAGACATTTCTTGTGATTGCATTACTCAAATTTCTACCTGTATCTTCAACTGGTCTTCTCCTCTGTATGTGTCTCCTCTCTGTCTCCGATTTTCCTCTGCCTTTCTCTTATCGTTGGACACTTATCTTTGGATTTAAGACCCACCAGATAATAAACCTCATCTGGAGATCTTTAACTGATTTACATTTGAAAAGGTCATTTTTCCAAACATGGTCACATTTATTGGTTACAGGAATTAGGACATACCCATCACTTTTGTGAGGACACCATTCAACCTACTACTCATTCAATATTTTATTATGGTACTCACTGTACTTGTCCTGTGAAATAACGCAATTCAAGGGGATACTGCGCAGCAGAGTTTTTAAATTAACATTATGTTCAAGGAAATGTTGAGAAATATAACCAGCATATTTTCTAACTTAAGCTTCAATTTTGCTTTTTCAATATCTTTGCAGTCTATCGCGTATCTATAACTCAATCATCCAAAAACATAAAAAACTATTACTGTAAAGAAAACTCCATAATTTGCCTTGAACAATATTACATTAAAACTACTCTTGATCCTAAATTTGTACTTCTAATTAGAGAAATATTCTTTAGGAAGTTGGAGTCACTCAGCTCATTTTCAACAATTTCTATATTCCAGGTGTTGGCCAATTTCTATATTCAAGGTGTAGAGTTTAAATCAGCACAGTCAGGAGATACAGGAGTTAATGTGAAAACCACATACCTGATAGCTTTATTGATGCTTTTCCCCCTATAACTGAAAGCATCAAGTGAAATATATAAATTGGATATCTCTTGAGCAATTTAATAACAGTTGAACTTGGCACATTTAAAAAATTTGTATGTAATCAGTAGTTTGAATTCAGGTTACTTCACTTTCATGTTTTTCTTCTTCTCTTTTGACATTTTCTGAGCTCCCTCTGGGTTAATAGCTTTATAGAAACCTAACACATTATTTGAGTGGCTAGTCAGAAAGCCATATGTGTCAGAGCAATAGCATAATATGAATTGCATTTGGTTTGGAAAAAAAAAGGTTTTATGGTTTTTGAGCTATGTAACAACAAATGACTTTACTTTTATTTATCCAATGGCTATTGCCCCCAGATTGTCAAACCAGAATGGTTGGTTGACCATCTTAGTTTGTCATGCCATTCTGAGGTCTTGAAGTTTTTTTTCAATCCCCCTTAGGGATTTTACAAGATTGTTCACTGGATGCTATCAAACTGAAAGCTAAATTTGTTAGGGCTTTGATATATGAAGAAAAGAGTAAGGTCTTTCAGGTGCATTAAACAGGGTATGACAAGGCACGCAGGTATTCATAAGGCTTAGGTAGGGGAGACAAGTAGAGGAAAGATGCTCCATTGCAGGGTGCAAAGGGAAGAGGGTGGGACATGAGAGTGGTGGTATACATGGGTAGGAGAAACAGTGAGGAAGATTGCAAAAAGGCACTGAAAGGTAAAGTAAATGTGATCTGCAAGGCTCAAAAGTAGACATTTATTTCAGCTATTTAAAGTAGGGAGAGGCAGACACTTGTTTACTTAAAATAAATAAATAAGGAGGTGAACATTTATTTCAAGGAAGAGGTGGACATTTACTTCAAGCATTTGAAATACTCTATAGGAAGGACTACTTATCTTGCTTAAATGGTGCATTAGCATTTCATGAATAAGAAAACATAGGCTACATGTAGTAAAATGAATTTATCCATTTAAAAGATAATTGTTAAGAGCCTACTATATCTTCCTGGGCAAAATCTATACCTGGTTCCACTCTCCTCTCCCACCCTTTCTTCAATGGAAAGGAAGGAATGACGTAGGTTGTGGCTTCAACATGTACCAGGGAGGTGGGTCGATAGCTCATACCTATAATCCCAGCACTTTGGGAGTCAGATGCAAGAGGATTGCCTGAGCCCTAGATTTCAAAACCAGCCTGAGTAATATGGCAAGACCTTGACTCTACAATAAACTTTTTTTTTTTGAGTTGGAGTCTCATTCTGTCGCCCAGACTGGAGTGCAGTGGCCGCTTCCGGCAACTGCAGCCTCGACCTGCTGGGCTCTGATGATCCTTCCGCTTCAGCCTTTCAAGTAGCTGGAGATACAAGCACACGCTACCTTGCCCGGATAATTTTTTTTTTTTATTTATTGTAGAGATGAGGTCTTGCTGCCCAGGTGGGTCTCGAACCCGCGGGCTCAGGCAATCCACTCACCTCAGCCTCCCAAAGGCACGGGATTACAGGCTGAGCCACCGAGCCCAGCTACAATAAATTTTTAAAAAATAATTAGCCAGGGGTGGTTGTACTCCTGTGGTTCCAACTACTTAAAAGGCTGTGGTAGAAGGATCATCTGAGTCCAGCAGGTTGAAGCTGCGGTGAGAGTAAGCATGCCACTGCGTTCCATCCTGGGCAAGAGAGTGAGACTCTGATGCAAACAAACAACAACAAAAAAACCCATGTACAAACCTTATGAAAGTGGGAAGGAACTTTTGAGCATAGTCAAACCCCAGTGTATAGAAGGGGTGAATTGAATAAGTGTGATTGTTAATATTACATGTCAGTTTGACAGGATTGAGAGATACCTAGATGGCTAATGAAGCATTGTTTCTGGGTGTGTTTGTGAGGAGACTGACTTGTGAGTCGATGGAGTGGAAAAGAAGACCCTCCCTCAATATAAGCAGGCCCCATCCAATTGACTGTCAGCAACTAGATAAAAACAGGCAGAAAAAGGGGGCTGGCAGCTTGCTTACCTTCATCTTGTCTGTCTCCCTTCCAGAGCAGGACACCTTTCCTCCTCCTGCCCTTGGACATCAGACTTCTGGCCCCTCAGCCTTTGGCTCCTGGGACTTGTACCATGGCTTCCCTAAGACCTTTAGGCCTTAGACCTCAGATCGGGGCAAGCACCGTTGCTTCCTTGGTTTTGAGGCTTTTAGACTTGGATTGAGTCACACTACTGGCTTCTCTAACTGCCCAGCTCGCAGACAGCTTATCTTGGAAATTTGCCTTGTAATTGTGTGAGCCAGTCCTCCCTGATAACTATTGATTCTGTTCCTCTGGTTAAGCCTGACTAGTACAATAAGAAATATAGCTTTTCTTTTAGACTGGTCTGGACTTTTTTTTTTTTAAGTGAGCCTATTTGTAAGTATCCAAAAGTGTCCAGCTGAGCTATGTGATCTCCCCAAGATTTGATGGTAGCAAATGCCACACACCAGAAGGAATCTTAAAAAATGGACAGAGAAAAATGAAGGGGCTATCTGTTTACATCCTTCTGAGTTCAGCCCACTTATGTTATTCACAAGTCTGCAATTATCAATGGAGATGAGTGTACTGAAGGAAATGAGCATAGTCCCAGAAAGCAATGACAAAAGTACATGAGTTGAACTGGAGAAGGTTTTGCTGAAGAAGTGACCCGAGACCTGAGATGAAAAATGTGAATAGAATTTACTAGTACAAGGAGAAGATAGGGGAGCTGAATAAGAAAAAAGGGTCATGCAATGGAGTCAACATGTACAGAAGATTAGTAAGAAGTGGGAGCCTGGCAGAGTCAAGGAACTGAAGATGAATAGTGCTGCTGATTATTAGAAGAAATGGGCAAAGTGGCAGGACATAAGGCTAGGGAGTAGGTAGAGGCCACTGCTTACCTCTATTTGAATAAGAATATCAGTGTCTGGGGTGGGGGGTTGTGCACATTTTTATGTCCATTCCCTTTGTGGCTAGTGGGATAGAACAAGTTGGAATGAACCCACTTCACTTCATCTTGCCAAATAGTACATTCTCCTTCCTTGGAGTCTTAATGGTAACTCATTGTATTTCTTTTAACTCACTTCATTTATTTTAATCTGTCTGATGTTACAGTTTTTGGTATCCTTGTCTTATCCTTTTGATTAGATTGTAAGCTCTTGGCCTACACTCTTATAATAAATATTTCCCGAGCTCAAAGAAAAGGCATTATAAATGCTGAGGTTATCTGTCGATTAGCAGGAGATCACTAAATCCGTTGGGTCCTGGTGTCATTTCAAATCACTGTTAAAATGTCTGAAATATATTTCTGGCCTTTGGAGTTTCTTACTTCTTCATATATCAGCATTTTTCATAGTTGCTGTTATTATCTTTGTGTGTGTTTTGTATTTTATGACATTTTGT
>NW_006958815.1:0-3749 GCF_000164805.1 Carlito syrichta
GTATGGTGATTCTTTGTTTTCTTTCTTCTGTGCTTAATACCTTTTTAAGTGTTTCCTGTAGAGCTGATCTGGAAGCTGCATAATCTCTTAGGGATTGGATATCTGGGAAGGATTTTAATTCTCCATCACTGATGAAGCTGAGCTTGGCTGGATAGGAAATTCTTGGTTGAAATTACTTGTCTTTGAAGACTTGAATATAGGGCTCCAGTCCCTTCTTGCTTATAGTGTTTCTGCCAGTGTCTGCTGCTATTTTGACTGGTTTTCTTCACTAGGTAGTCTGACCTTTCTCTCTTATTGCCTTTAGGATTTTTTCTTTTATGCCTTCTTTGTGTAAGCAAATTACTATGTGTCTAGGGGCTGATCCTCCCATATAATGTCTTGTGTGGTTTCTCTGAATCTCTTGTGCTTGACTGGTCACATCTCTCGTGAGATGGGGAAAGTTTTCTTGGATTGCCTCCTGGAATACTTGTTCCAGGTTGTTCTCACTTTCTCTTTCTTCTCCTGGGGTGCCAATCAGGTGTTGGTTCAGCCTCTTGATATAATCACACATCTCTTGTAGGGTTTGTTCTTTCTTTTTTTTTTTTTTTTGAGTTGGAGTCTCACTCTGTCACCCAGACTGGAGGGAAGTGGCATGCTCCCGGTCACCACAACCTCAACCTGCTGAGCTCTGGCAATCTTTCCATCTCAGTCTTCTAAGTAGTCGGAACTACAGGCATGCACTGCCATGCCCAGTTAGGCTTTGTTCTTTCTTTTTGAGTCTTCTATGTTTTTTACAGATCGGGTTAATTCCATGTTCTGGTCTTCAAGTTCTGAGATTTTTTCTTCAGCTAGATTAATTCTGCTTTCCATGCTTGTCATCTTGTTTCTTATTTTCTGGATGAAATTTTTATTGCCAGAATCTCTTTTACAAGTTCTTTCAATGTTGCATCTTGTCTTTCTTGAGTCTTATTCACTCTTTCCAACCATTCCCGGATCCCTGTCATATTCTGGGGCCAGTCATTCCTGACTTCCATTATTTGGGCACCAAGGTTTGATTTCTCAGGAAATTTGTCTTTGGTAGACTTGGAATTGCCTGAGGTCTTCCTTTGACTTTCCTCATTTGTGACAGATCTCTTGTTTTTTCTTTAGTTCTGTTATTCAGTGTCAGTGGGAGAGGCTTTCCCTTCTGATGTTTGCTTAGTCCTCTATTCTTCCCTGATCTGGGCTCTGGATTTGTTCTATTTTTAAATAGGATGATGGATGGGAAGTTTTGCTGTCTCTTGTAGTTGTGAAGTCTGAGTAAAGTGGGGGATGGGGTTCTAGGAATCAGATGCTACTTGCAAATTGAAATGTTCACTTATTGTGGCATGTTTTTCCTGAGGTCCATTCCCCACCACCACTCTATATGATCATGCAAAGCAGAAGCCAATCCACACTATAAAACAATCTGCATTGACAACCAAGTGAGACAAAACAAACCACAGCAGCAGAAAAACCCCAAGAAAACTAAACACACACACACACACCTAGTGCAAAGTGAATAGAGAAGAAAGACAAAAAGACCAAAGTAGGGAGAATAAGAAAAGAGAGAAAAAAAAGGGGGTATTCATGTGGAACCTCACACATATATTGACACACCCCTTAAATTGTAAAAAATGAATATAAAAAAAACAGAAGAACAAAAGAGCAAAACGAACAACAAAATCAAAAGATGAACTCAATCATTCACATACACACATAAACAGCGACTAACAAATAAAAGAAAAAGAAACAGAGAAAGATAAGAAAAAAACTTGGGAGGGGATGCAGGTCAAAGTCTTACATACACATTCATGCACAAAGGAAAAATATTTAAAAATAGACGAATTTACAAATAGAAAATTTTTTAGATTAAAAATAATTGAAAGTTAAAATCTGTGCCTTTGGGAGGCTGAGGTGAGTTGATTGCCTGAGCCCGCGGGTTCGAGACCCGCCTGGGCAGCAAGACCTCATCTCTACAAAAAAAAAAAAAAAATCAGCCAGGCATGGTAGTACATGCCTGTAATTCTGGCTACTTGGAAGGCTGAGGCGAAAGGATCGCTAGAGCCCAGCACGTCAAGGCTGGGGTGGCCGGGAGCGACCACTGCACCTAGTCTGGGTGACAGAGTGAGACTCCAACTCAAAAAAAAAAAAAAGTTAAAAAAAACAAAAAACAAAGACAAAAAAACCTGTTCTCTTGTGACAGGCTGTGTAAGTGTTTCTCTAATCAGATCTCTCCTGTACAGCCACCTCTTGCACTCTCTTCTCAGGGAATGAAGCAGGGAAGGAGGAGGGGCAGTGGAGGTGGGTGGTACTTCAGTCCTCCCCTCCCACTCTCCTCTGGTCAGGAAGATCTCTGTTGGGGGTGTACAGGATAGTCTCTTTCCCAGGTGTGTACTCTCACGAGGTTGCCCCAGCCAGGCATATCCTGGAATGGGGTTCTCCTATTGTGACTGATGTCCAGGCTTCGTCTGGGTTTGTCTCTCTCAGTCGTGGTCCAGCTATGTGGGTCTGATGTTCAGAGGATTGCTGGGGAGGAGGGGGTTTGTGTCAGCTGCAACTCACCACTGATCTCTTTGGAGTTCTTCCTTGTCCTTTTCTGGTTACATCCTTTATCCCACGGTTGGATCAGGGTAAGGGGTGGTGCGCCTGGAACTCAGTGCTTGTCAGGTACCTCTGAAGTTTGTGCTTTCAAGATATTACCTTTGGGCCATGATCAAGCCCAATATTTCCCAGTATTTCTAAATATTTCTCAGTAAAGTCTTTCTTACCATTTTAACAAGTGTCAGAATAATTTTTTCTTAATGATATCTAGATTTACTTTTTTGTTTTAACAAGAAATTATGGTAACTGTAGATTTTAAAATGTGACCATCAGCATTTTTATAACATTTTTGAACTTCATCTACTGAGTGTTTCCCTTAGTTGCACAACTCCTAACATGTTTTAACAGTTTTTGCTTTGATTCTTATGTTTAATTTTGAAACGTTTTTTAATGAACTGTTCCTGCTTCTGCATAGCTTAAGGTCAGCAAATAATTTGAGCCAAGGTTTGCACAAAATACTTCAAGCACTTGAGGCTCCCACCCTCTTCCAATTTAACTGAATTTGGGTTGAGATAGTTCTCAGGAATTCCTTTGCACTTACATTACAGTAGGCACTCTCAATGTTTGGTTTTTGCTTCAGTGATGTGTGAATAACTTGTTCTGCTTTGCTTCTCTTCTGGGCCCTCATTTTCTGACTTTTTCCACTAAATTTCTGACTTGCTTTCAGCTTACCCCTGTGACTGCGACTGCAACTCATATTGTCAGAGCCGAAGTTGTTTTCCACTCAGTTCCCAATGTGCTTGATTCCTTTACTAACTCTGTGCCAAGCTAAGTCTATCCTCTCAGAACAAATCTGCTGCTTTCTGCATCCAGTGCTTCCCTTATAAACCTTAGATGTCAACCAGGTTTAGGGTTAGGAGTAGTGAGGGGTGGTGTGAGACCCAAACAGAAGGCCACTGACTCTTGCTTTACTTACCTACAGTTGCAGTGGTTCTTCACAAATAACTTCTTTGGATTTTGGGGGTTAGTGAATCTCTGGAGTCCTATGTGGTGTTTTAGTGTTTTTATTTATTTTTTGGAAATACAAAAGATTATCTGATCTATTCAAATTACTATAGCCTGAAGACCTGCATACAATCCACCATTCTTTTCTATTTTAAAAAAGTAATTTCAGTTAGGTTGCAGTGATGAGACCAGACCATAGTATT
>NW_006958816.1:0-1072 GCF_000164805.1 Carlito syrichta
GTTTAAGAAGTACAGCATGGTGATCCAGTAACTATATTACAAATGATTAGGATGGAAGGTAAATTTTCTTCTTATTCTTTATACTCTAAGTGGATGAGTTTGAATAATGAAATTTCTTGGTTAACAGTAGAATTAATTTTTAGGTTGGTTTTTAATAACCTCCTCTAGGATTTTAGTATTACATTAATACAGAATTGCTTTTATAGATTTTTTTTTGAAAATTAGTGATTCTATTTTTTTAAAAAACCAAATGATTTTAAATATTCAGAATTGTTAGCAAATTCTGCCTTTAAAAATGGACTACAGTTATTAACAAGTTATTTAGAGATGCTTAAAGGTCTAAGAACAGACTCTATCAAATAGAGGCAGGGAAGAAAACCCTCAATTTATATTTGAAGGTGCTTCTTTGTACTTTTCTGTCTGAAATTTTATTTCTATGCTTATGACTTTGTAATAATTTTTCCTATTATAGCAGCCCCATGTGGTGGTACATAAATCTTGTTCCAATTACTAAATTTAGGCAGACAGTGTTTTAGGTCATTAAGCCAGTGGAAACCTTCATTTTCCACCTTGACCTTGGCATTAACATGCTCTTTGTAACACTAAGCCCTGTTGTCTCTGACTGAGAGTGTTGGCTTAGAAGAAGTCATAGAAGCAGATGCCTATGGAGCTTCCTGTGGTGAGTTGGCTACTTTTGTGATTGTCCTCATCATGGTTTATGAATACAGACAATTTTTTCTTAACCTTGAATCCAATATGGAATGGATAATAAAGCAGTCTTTAGATTTGGGGCAGTATTAATAATAATAATTATTATTAAGGGCAAAATCTTCAGAAAAAAAGTGTAGGAATTTACAGCATATAACATACCCAACTATCTGTTTAGTGTGTTTAAAACGTGGAAACATTCTCTGTTAACTCTTACTTCTAAATACAAGACATTTGAAAATTCTTAAGAGAATGAGGAAGAAAAGGTGAGTGGGGGAATGAAGTGTGTGCTGGGTGAAACAGATGTGGATTCTGGAGGGAGTTAAGTCTCAGCAGAGCCAGCAATGGCACCAGCCCCACATTG
>NW_006958817.1:0-751 GCF_000164805.1 Carlito syrichta
AAAGTCTCAGAGATGGAAAACCCATGATTGTGGCTTGGCAACATCTACTAAATCCACTTTTGCTGGATTGAAGGACCTGGAGAGCCTGAGAGAGAAAAGCTGGGAGCAACATGTGGCTAAATACTATTATTGCTGTCTTTTAAGTCTGCCCAGCACTCTTTTCACCTCTTTTTTTTTTTTTTTTATTACCATCCTAGGCTTTTCCTACATTGGCCTTTACTGTACGTGTAAAATATGATGTGCCTGCTTACCTAGTAGAAGGGTATATTATGTGTCCTGGGCTTGGTAAATTAAATTAACCCCATTCTTGGTCACAGGAAGGAATCTGTGACCTAAGCAAAATTATTTAAAGTCCTCCATAGGATTTCTTTTCTGCAGTTAACAAGGTAATTTTCCCTGGGGATGCTGAGCTGAGGTGTATATCTGTAGCTGCTCACAGCCATCCTGCAGAGCTGCTTGCCTATAAGAAAATGTTTTGTTCTCTAGTAAGCTCATGCCTTTATATATGTTTCTCCTCTGCTCGGAATGTCCTTCCCTAGAAAGTCTTATGAATTGGGAATAAGGACATCATAAAGTTTAGGCTGGATCCTAACTCAGAGAATCTGTACACTGCAAGTGGGAAGGGACTATCACAGTTCTTTAGAGCCTGTAATAATGCAGCCACAGGTGCAGATAGGCACTCAAAAGATTAATGATTAGAACTCATTTATTGAATTATATTCTTCCAGATATGTCCTGGATTATGTATGCA
>NW_006958818.1:0-708 GCF_000164805.1 Carlito syrichta
TAGTAATAAGTCATGTAGATTTTTTGATAGAGGAACCGTGGAAAACAGATTTCTTCTTTTTATTCGCAAGAGGCCATGTAGTTTCCTGTATATGAGGATTGCTATTACCCACATTCATGCCTTGTATCACTGACTCTTCTTTAGCCGTCAGCAACATTTCCTGTAGATTTTCAGGACTGGGGACTCGTAAAACCCAGATTCCTTATTTTTCGCAACAGCCGTGCAGTTACCTGTATATGAGTACTCCTGTTCACAGAGACATGCGTCAAAAACTTGATTCTTGTTTACATCTTAGGAAGACGCCGTGTACCTTTTTGCAGATTGAGAAAGCATGTCATCCACATTCCTTATTCTTTCTTAGGAAAAGCCAGTGCATTTGCCTGTATATAAAGATTTCATTTCCCTAGTTTATGCGTCAAAAAACCAAATTCGTGCTTAGCCTTTAGCAAGAAACCCTAAAGATTTATTAGAATGGAGGACACATATAAACCAGATTCCTTATTCTCCTTTAGCAATAGACAGTGCAGTTTCCTGTATATGAGGACTCCCATTATCCAGATTCCTACTCCCAAAACCTCAATGGTGCTTATCTCTTAGCAATACGGTCTGTAGGTTTTGGATGGAGGCCTTGTGTAACCAAGTTTTCTTATTCTTCTGTAGCAACAGGGCGTGTAGTGTTCTGTATATGACGACTCCCATTAGTGAAAT
>NW_006958819.1:0-795 GCF_000164805.1 Carlito syrichta
AAATATTCATTCAGTTTATTTGAATAAAGAAGAAACATCAGAATTTGCTAATTGAGTGTACTTATTTAATTTACTTTAATTGCCACCTTTGACTTCATCATAATATTTTTTATATTTAAAATTCTATTTTTTTAAATACTATGGTCTGGTCCCATCACTGCAACCTAACTGAAATTACTTTTTTAAAATAGAAAAGAATGGTGGATTGTATGCAGGTCTTCAGGCTATAGTAATTTGAATAGACCAGATAAACTTTTGTATTTCCAAAAAATAAATAAAAACACTAAAACACCACATAGGGCTCCAGAGACTCACTAACCCCCAAAATCCAAAGAAATTATTTGTGAAGAACCACTGCAACTGTAGGTAAGTAAAGCAAGAGTCAGTGGCCTTCTGGTTGGGTCTCACACCACCCCTCACTACTCCTAACCCTAAGCCTGGTTGACATCTAAGTTTTATAAGGGAAGCACTGGATGCAGAAAGCAGCAGATTTGTTCTGAGAGAATAGACTTAGCTTGGCACAGAGTTAGTAAAGGAATCAAGTACATTGGGAACTGAGTGGAAAACAACTTCAGCTCTGACAATATGAGTTGCAGTCGCAGTCGCAGGGGTAAGCTGAAAGCAAGTCAGAAATTTAGTGGAAAAAGTCAGAAAATGAGGGCCCAGAAGAGAAGCAAAGCAGAACAAGTTATTCACACATCACTGAAGCTAAAACCAAGCATTGAGAGTGCCTACTGCAATGTCAGTGCAAAGGAATTCCTGAGAACTATCTCAACCCAAATTCAGTTAAATTGG
>NW_006958820.1:0-3700 GCF_000164805.1 Carlito syrichta
AAAGATGTTCTTGAAAAATCTTGGTTGAGATTATTTGTGGCACCTTATTTGGAATAGCCTAAATTAGGAAACACCCCAAATATCCATCAACAAGAAAATGAGTTTAAAACCACAAAATTCCAGTTTTTAAGTTGGCTTAAAGTTGAGGCTTGAGAAAATGGGAAACTCAATAGAGTAATGAACACCAAGTCTCTCCTGTCTGAGGAGTTACCAATCCACACGGGAGACTAAAAGATCCACGGTGTTGTTGGGTTATTACTGGAAATACCAGTATAAAGTCATGTTTTTAAATAATTTCAAACAGCATCTGTATAATATTTTATATATATATATGAAAAACCACTCCGTGAATTCCTGATTTCACAGATGTATGAGGCATGCCTGGGTGTATGCCTGTGTAAAGCACGCACACTCAGAAGCATACTTTTCCACCTCTGTCCACTGGGAAAGCTTAGAAGCAAGGACAGACCCGCAGCAACGAGCAGCCGAACTTTTGCCCCTAAGGATCCCTCTCCAGGAAAAGAACCAGAGCTGGGACAAGGAACGTGCAAGATCGACCTAGCGTAGCCTTTTGTGCCAAGAAAGAAGTTGTCCCGAGGACGATGGCGTCTCAAAGGAGACAGAACCAGTCTGTGGGCCCCCAGCTGGTGAAGTCTGAATAAACTTGAGCACGAAAATGACAGAATTAGACCGAAATCCCTTTAGTCGGATTCCACGAGTCCACATCTACGCTAAGTGAAGAGAACGCCTGTCCTCCAAGAACACTGGGACAACGGGGATGAGAAAACCATCCGGCAGCCCGGCCGGGCCGGGGGGCGTCGCCCGGCCCGCCCCGGACCCCGGCCGGGCCGCCCCGCGCTTCTCCCCGACCGGCCGGTGCGGGCAGCGGACGCCACGCATCCCTCTGCGGCGTTCCGCGTCCGCACGGGCCTTGCGGGGACGTCCGCGAACTCGCGCCCGCCGGGAGAACCCGCTCCGAGCAGCCGGGTCGAGCCCACCGCGCACGGAGAGCCGGCCGCCGAGCTCGGGAGCCGCGCGCCACCGCGGAGCAGAGGGGGCCCGGACGGCCAAGCGCGTCTTCTTCCTGCCCCCTGCTCACCTCCCGGGCCGGTGTCGCCGCCGGGCTCGCCCCTCGGTCCCGGGGACGCCCTCCGTGCCGCCGTCCTCGGCGCGGGCTGCTCGCGCAGTTCAGGCCCGGCTGGCCGGCTGCCGCGCGGCTCTGGGCACCCGGGGGTCTGCAGCACCTCGAGGGGGCACCGTGCGGCGCCCCTTTGCGCCGGGCCACTTTGTGCCGGTCGGCGGAGCCACACGCCCTTCCGACGCCTCGCCCAGCCCAGCTGCTTCCACGGAGACCCAGACATCAACCTGCGTCCCCTCCTCTTTGCCCGGGCAAGATCCTCTCCGTGGAGCTCGGGAAACAGGAGGAAAAGCACACGCCACGCAACCGCCAGCGCAAATGCTTCTCCCTGATCGGGCGCCAGCCTTGCTGCCTCTCTGCTTCCAGGGGCATCTTTTCGATTTTGCCGTCCGGCGGCAGCAGTGGGCGGGCCGGCCTGCACGGTCACCTGCTGCATCCGCGTCTTCCTCACTTACGTGCCGCTGCCGGGGCGGAAAGGCTTCCTGGGCCTGTTCCTCACGGTCAGGTTCCTGAGAGCAACTGGTTCGTGTGGGTGACACGGGTGAACCACGGCCCCATGCACACTGATCACCACCGGCACATGGACTGGGTCTCCACCCAGCTTCAGGCCACAGGCAACGTCCACAAACCGCCTTCCGCGACCGGCTCAGTGGACACCTCCACTTCCAGATTGAGCACCATCTCTTCCCCACGATGCCCCGACACAACTGCCACAAAGCGGCCCCCCTGGTGCGGTCCCTGCGTGCCCAGCACGGCACAGAGTACCAGTCCACGCCCCTGTTCTCAGCCTCTGCCGCTATCGTCCACTCACTGGAGGAGTCGGGGCAGCTCTGGCCAGAGGCCTATCTTCACCAGTAACAGCCCCACCCTGGGTGGAAGAGGAAGAGGACTCCAGCCACAGCAGAGGGAACCTTGAGGGACACAGCCACTGTGATTCTCCTACTCAGAGCCGGTGGGCATGGAAACATGAAGGCCCTGGCTCAAGCCCCTCCCTTCTGCCTTCCAGGCTCAGATCTCGCCTCAAACCCAGAAGGGTGTGGGGGCCACACACGTCCTCTGGAAGGAGGGAAGGAGCCATCAGGGCAGGGACGGAGACGCTTCTGTTGTTTATCTTTGCGAGTCTGGCCGAGGCAGGCGGTCCCTCATGGAGGGAACCAGGAGGGTGCTGGAGAAAGGGGGCACCCCGCTGAGCTCAGAGCCGGGAAAGAGAGTTGGCACCCACGCTCCGCTCACCTGAAGGGCGGCGCTCAGTGCCTTCTCGGTCCTCACACGCCAGCCTCAGAGGGGTAAGAAAGCGGAGCCTTTGGAGCCAGTTCAGGAAGCAGGCATGGGCGCTTAGAATTCTGAGGCCCCGCCCGATTCAGTGCCTGGGAACTCGGCTCACCGCCCAAGGTTGAGGTGTAAGCGGTGTCTGGCTCAGCCTGCTGGGAGAAGCAAGAGCCGGAACCCGGGAGCTGGAGACATTTGGCCCTGAGGGATCCTGGCAACACTGATTTCCGTCTCTTCTGCCCAGGGTCGAGAGAGAACATTAGATCCTAGCTCTTGCTGGAACAGATGGTACAGAGAGTTGCTGGCCACTAAAAACCCCTTCATTTTTTGTGTCACCTCTTTACCCCCCAAGGAACAAAGCACTCCCAGGCCTGGGAGTCTACTTTCTGCCCACAAGCAAGGAGCAACTTAGTCTTTCCTTCTCCCTAGAAACAAACGGGGCGCCCAGTGGTATCCATTTGCTTCCCAACCTGTAACTCCGAGTTTAATAAAGTAGCAATTTTCAGGAAAAAAAAAGAAAACCATCCATTATTGCTAAGAATTCCTCACAGATTATTGGGGCAAAACGTTTCCTGTAGGGTGTTCAAGAGTGTGACTCAACCTTCGTTAGGCTTGTTGTGGAATTTGTATCAGCCATGGAAGGTATAAACTAGGAAAGCCATGGTTCTTTGTCATCATCTTCGTTCCTTGGTACACAGCATCTTATGACACTGCACTTAAAATTTTCTTTATGCTTTTTGAGGCTGGCGATTAGCTCCAGCAGGCAAGAAATGGGCAGAGGTGTTTTGCTGCAGTGAGAACTGCATGGCACTGATCCCTACTTGGGAAGTCAATGTACTAATGGTGAGTCCAAGCTGAGTTTGTGTGTGGTTTGTACCATCTTACCACCATTGCTTACTGGTAGTAGAAAAGTTGGTGATTGACCAGATTCTCAACCGGGTATTGGTGACCACACAGGAAGGATCTTCTGTTGGGAGCTGGTTCACATGCGAGCAGAATGTGCCTACCTGGCCAACAGGGCACAAGAAGCCCAACTCACACAACCACAACCGCTCCCTGGTTGTGAGCATTCTGTGCACACACAGCTGGTTCCTCATCTGAGGAAGTGCACCTTGGAGCAAACTTGCAGAGGCCTAGTGGTGCCTGTGCTCAACCTCTCCTACTGCTCTGCTGTGAGGCAGCCTTGGGCCTATGTGTATCCCTACCTGATGCATAGCATGACTTTAATGTTGCTCCTTTTATCATGTCCTTTCTTTCAAAAACTGTCGATTCCTAAGCGATGTATCATATGGG
>NW_006958821.1:0-7211 GCF_000164805.1 Carlito syrichta
CCCCCAGGCAAGGGGGAACGCACCTGCCTTGGCTTTCACGACCACCGCAAAACCTAAAGGCTTCCTCTTCTCTTTTATCTCTCAAACTGTAAAAACTCCCTCGGCTGCCAGGTTACATCGGGCCCCAGGGGCCACAAGGCTGCTAACCCACAGTGGTTTCAGTAAAATTATCTCTCTCTCTCTCCCCCTCCCTAAGGAATCCCATGGCTACCGGGCCACATCTACTGGCCCACAGCAGATTCTGAATGGCTCCCACATCAAAAACTCTGTTTGACCAGTAGTAAATACACTCCCTACCTGCCACCTGGTCAAGTGCTCTGTCTGTTTCAGGAAATCCTAGCACTAGGTGCCTTGACCCCCTCGGTTCTCCAGGAGAACCCTAGTTATGCCAAACCTCTGTGATGACAGACTTTGCCACAGCCACATTTTCCGGACAGATGACTCTTCGGGGGACGCCCCGTTTGGTCCACCTGTCTTAATGTGGGAGGCTCATAAGCCCTGCTGGCAGATTCTCTCTCTCTCCCGATATCAAGTCCAAACACCTAATTCGCCTCTACACACACAATACTGGCCAACATATCTCTTAGACAACCAAAATCAGTGGCCTATATAATTTCTGTGAGCATTCAGAATGGTAGGTAGAGATTCCCCATGTTCAGTCCCTTTCTCTCTTCCATAAACACCCCCTTTACAGCTTCTCTCTCTCCCTCTGTCCCACAAGCATCTGTGCTTCCTCCTCCAAACTCCCCTCTCCCCACCACAAGCACTGTAAGGTCCCTCCCGGCAGCTTGTTCCTCTCCCGTCAATCCTGCAGAGGAGCTCCCTCCTTCCTCTTCAGCTCCACCCTCTTCTCCAGCAATTCAACCTCTATGCCCTCCCCTTTCAATCACCCCCCAGTATAGCCCTCCGGTAACCCAATCCAAGGCCACACCAGTCATTCAGGTACACGTCCTGTTCTCTATCTAAGACCTTTCACAAATAAAAAAGTCTTACATCATACACAACTAGTCCTGCCACTTCTCTCTATTTCTAACTACAACCCAGCAGATAAACCTCCTATAGTCTGCTTTTACTATTCCACTCTCCATCAGTTTCTCCTCCTTTTCACCCTCCACCTTTATCTGAGGAGGAAGGGCTGGTGTCTACTGCCGTGGCACCTAACCCTGACCTTCAGTCTTTCTCTTTTACCTTTGCAAAAGGGACCGGTGCCAAAGGCCATGGTGTCTTTTCACCCCCTCCCCTCACTGCGTGATAAACTCCTGGTAGCATCCCTACAAGTGGCAACAAATCTTTGCTATTTTTTTAACATAAATTTCTCTCAAGTTATATCTAAACTGGAACTATATCAACCTTCTTCCCAAACAAAAGTGGTTATGTCATTTGTTATTAATACAGGGGCTACATGCTCAGCTCTACTTAAATTTCTTGTCCACTCCTTCCTTCACCCCTTTTGGTTGTAGGGGTACAGGACATTATATCCAGGTTCCTCACTATGCCATTACTTCCATGTGCTCTGAGAGATAATATATTTCAAAACTCTTTCCTTGTTATGCCAATGTGTCCAGCTCCGTTAATGAAAAGGGACATTATGTCAAAAATTAAAACTCACACCATTGTACTTTTTGGGTGCCTTTTGTATAGCTTTGGATTTCCCTAATAGCTCCACATGGGATCCTATCTAAGCCCTTCCACTGCATATAAACTTATTGCTTTTGTTAGAGCTCTGAGGTTAAGAAAAATGTAAAGAAAGTTGTTGGTGTAAGGTATGTTTTTAGTAAGAAAGGATAAAGAAAAGGTAAATAAAGGTATAGGAAAGAATCTTGCATAGTATATTTTGTTCTATAATAGAATGGCTGGTTAAAGAAACCATAGAACAAAAATAGAAGGTTTAAGCATGTCAAAGAATGGTATGAGTTTATTGAACATGTTAGGTGAAAGTTAGTGGAAAAAAGTAAAAGAAATTCTGTAAACACTCGAGGCTAAAAACAACTCCACATAGTTAGTCTGCATTGGGTGTATACCAACCTATCAATTGCTAAGAGGTGTCTGAAATATCTTCGTGAAAAGTATGACAAAGGGGAACAAACCAAATATTTCCCATATCCCTCATTCTCTTATCTGTGTGTGTCTGTCACTTTAAATCTGTTAAAAAGCTGGTTGAGTTATTATGCTTTGTTTAATGGGTCATGTTGCCTTTTAAAAACTTGATTGGCACATATTTCTTGATGTCATTTTATGTCTTCTTTTATTTATGTGGTGTTTTCTCTCTACCCATTGGCGCTGTTAAAATTTCTGCCCTTTGTTGTTAAGATTGTAAAAAATTGCTGCGTATAAAAAGTGTTACTGGTTATCTTAAATTCTTTCTGGGGACCATTACCCCTCCCTTCCTTAGCCTTTGTTCTCCTTCATAAATTCTAATGGGGCTCATTCTAATCCACCTGTAAACAAACGGAAAAATCTCTCTTATATACTACTTAGCCTTTTATTAACTCAGTATAAGTTAATACTAGCCTTAGAGATAATCTTTCTCTGGCAAATAAAGGCAACTTAGAGTCAATCTTTATCTGGCAACTAAGAAAATAATTAGGCTGTTCTCATTTTCCAATACTAAAAGCCAGGTTAGTTAAAAATAAGTCCGCTTCTAAAGGTTTAGGCCTTGCCTAAAATCATGATCAACTGCTTGTCCCTGTAAAAAACTGCTGGGAAGTCTCTTAGAGTCTTATAATGTATGCTAACTTCCTACTTTATAGTATAATGCTAAGTAACACTAATGCTTGCGTTTTTTGGCTATGCTCATTTAATTGTCCACGTCTTACAACTAAGGCTGCTGTTTAGTAATACATGAGAATTTTTGACAATTTTGCCTGTTCATAATTAAGAACATGTACAAGCAAATCATTTCACATCTTCGTGGTCTGTTCACTCTAAAGGGTTTTGAACCAAGCGTTCTTGTATACATCATTAAAAAGTCATAAAGCAAAAGAAAAAAAAAGGGGAGAAGAACTCCAAAATGAGTACCAGCCAGAAAAAAGGTAAACAAGCAGCCAGAAAAAGGTAAACAAATTGGCAGTTGCCACTAAAGTCAAAAGCTCCAGCCACCCAAAAGAGGCCTGATAAGGATAAACCTGCTAAGGGGATGGTATCAGCTGCTATAAATATGGTCAGTCTGGACACCTAAAGCACAATTATTCTTAATAGCCTAAGCCCCCGGAACTTTGTCCAATACCTGGACTAAAAAGTCACTGAAAAAGATGATGCGTCCTTTCCCAAAGGGGAGAGAAAACACTTAGCTCAGTGATAGTGGCTGTTGACTCAAGTGGGAGGGGCATAGCCCAGCACAGCACTCTGTATGCCATCCATTCAAAAAATCCTTGGGTCTATACAAATGTGACTGGGGTCCAAATTAATTTCTTAATTAATACTAAAGCTAAGTTTTTAGCCCTTGTGCTCATACGGGACTTCTTCCTCCTAATACCTGCTCTCCAGTGGAATTAAAGGTGTTCCAAAAACTAAATGTTTCACCTAACAGTTACTAAAAGGTAAATTTAAATTATCGCTGTAAAATTTATTTATCTATAAATAAATAATAAGAAAAACAAAAAAGAAAGGAATATAAAATATATATATATTTATCTGAGGAAATCTTATATGGTACATTTTGTCCTATAATAAAGTAGACAGTTATGAAAATTTTTAAAAAGGGGGTAGAAAACAAAAATAAAATGGTATAAACACACCAAAAATGGTACAAAGAAAGTTTAAGAAAAAATATAGGTACAAAAATTCTATAAACAATCTAGGCATAATAAATTCTTTTCTAAATACAAGTCGCCAAAAATTTTCAGATTTCACTTCAAATTTTATGTAGAATTTACTTAAGTGCCTAATTCAAATTATAGTCTAAAACAATCTCTCAGGTCACTATTATAGTCCAAAAATTCAAAAGTTTGGCACATATAATAAAAGCTACTAAAATTAAAAGTTTTATTATTTAAGTCATGCTAATAAATTCAGGCCTTATAAATTTTTAATATACAAAAGATAATCGGCCACTGCCTATAATTGTCAAAATATAGGCCTGACTTTATTCCTTTTATTGAGTAACAATCCAGTAATTTCATACAGTTTTTGTTTCTTTAATAAATCACTCAATATCACAGACTCTGAATCTACCCAAGTTGATGATGCAAGGTTCATAATTTTGTCCTTTATGGCTGCATAATATTCCATCATATATATACACCACATTTTCATCCAGTCTTCTTTCAGTGGGCAATACAGTTGGTTCTACACATACATGTTTATTGCAGCATTATTCACAATAGCAAAAATAGCGGTACCATTCATAAAAAATCTTACCATCCCCTGCACACAAAATCCTACTGTTCATTTCCCCTCACTATCAGGAATTCCTCTGTTCACAGCTTCAACTCAACCATCACTTGACAATGTTACCTGTGTCCCACCTGGCTTCTTCTTCTGGTGCTGCAACTAAACATCACCTAACTTTTCTTTTAGATATGTTCTCTTTCAGGTTCTCTATTTACCTCCACAGTCTACTCCAAGACAACTGGTTACTACCACCCTCGTTCCCACTGAAGAACTGGCAGAAACAAGTTGCCATTCTACATTTACAAGGAACCTACAAAAATTTTCACCTTCAGTGCCTACCTCTGGACCCTATTCTGGCTAGTTCTGTGCCCTTCCTCCACCTCACCCCACAACGCCCACATCCAGCAAGAAGCAGCCTGAAAGAATAACGATGCCCCTTTCCCAAATAAACAGAAAAGGTGGGAGTGAAAGAAGCAGGGAACAGTCAGAAGCACATCCCCAAGATGGCGCTGCCTCCCAAAGACAACAAAGGCCCTAAGCGGCTTTTCCCACCCACACAAAACTTAAACCTGTGCTCAAACAACCTCTCCCTATAAGAATACTTCCTCAGCTGGGCTCAGTGGCTCAGCCTGTAATCCCGTGCCTTTGGGAGGCTGAGGTGAGTGGATCGCCTGAGCCCACGGGTTCGAGACCCGCCTGGGCAGCGAGACCTCATCTCTACAATAAATCAAATAATCAGCCAGGTGTGGTAGCGCATGCCTGTAATTCCGGCTACTTGGAAGGCTGAGGCAGAAGGATTACCAGAGCTCAGCAGGTCAAGGCTGTGGTGGCCGGGACCGGCCACTGCACTCCAGTCTGGGTGACTGAGTGAGACTCCAACTCAAAAAAAAAGAATACTACCTCATAGTCGGCACTGGCCAGCCCCTGCAAGGTCCATAAATATACCCCTCTCCCTGTATAGCTTTCTCTCCTCTCTTACTCTCTCTCACCTTCTCTCTCCCCTCTCACTTGCTCTCTCCTCTCTTGCTTTCTCTCACTCTCTCTCGCCCTCTCTCCCCCTCTCTCTCCTCTCTTGCTTTATCTCTCTGTCCCCACCACTCTCTTGCTGGCCCTCTCAGTCTCTCTCCTTCCCTCTCTCTCTCTCTCTCTCTCTCTCTCGGTCTCTCTTGCTCTCTCTCTCTCTCTTGCTCTTCCTCAGTTACAGTCCCTTCGTGTAACTGCCCCTTTAATAAATCTCTTGGTTCAGAATGGGTATGGAGTCATAACTGGTGCCAAACTTCTTTCACTAGTAAAGTCAGCTAGCTATCCAGCTAGTAATTAAGTCAGCTAGCAATTCTGCTAACTATTCAGCTAGCTAGTTAAGTCAGCTAGCTATATGCTTGCTAGTCAGCTAACTAACTTGTCAACTAGATAGGTTAGTCAGCTAGCCAGCTGACTAGCCAGGTAGCTAGCTAGATAAGTCAGCTAGCTAGACAGCTCGATAGCTTGTTTGTTATCTAGTTATGTCAGCTAGATAGTCAGCTAGCTAGTTAAGTCAGCTAGCAAATCAGCTAGTTATTTTGCTTACTAGTTGGCTATCAAATCAGCTAGCTGGTCATCTAATTAGGGGGTTTGCTTGCTTTCCATCAAGTCAGTTTACTAGTAGGCTCACTTGCCTGCCAACCCATCAGCAAACTAGCCAGCTCACTCACCAGCCAACAGGTCAACTAACTTGTTGACTCACTCACAGGCCAACAGGTTAGCTAGCTAGTCGGTTGGCTTGCCAGCCAATTTGTTAAGTCAGATCACCGGTGGGCTCCTTTGCCACCTGACTACTTAAGGCAGCTCGCACGTCCCATCTCTCACCAGTCAACTAGTTAAGTTGGCTTACAGGTCAGCTCACTCGCTGGCCTACTAGTTAAGTACTATGACCTGTCGGCTCACTCGCCAACTGACTAAATTCAGCTGACCACTCAGCTCACTGCCGACTGACTAGTTAATTCAACTGACCAGTCGGCTCACTCACTGGCCGACTAGCTAAATCAACTGAATTGTCGGCTTACTTGCCAGAAAATTAGGAAAGTCAGTTTACCTCTAGGCTCACTTGACGGCCGACTAGTTAAGTCAGCTAACTGGTCAGCCCCCTAGCAGGCCAGCTAGTAAATTCAGCTAACCAATCGGTCCACTGGTCAGGTAACTTGTCAGCTGAGAAGTTAGGTCAACTGATTAGTCACAGATAAGTTAGGCCAGCTAACTAGTCAACCTACTAATCAGCTGGCTAGTTAGTTCAGCACACCAGCCGTCCAACTAGTTAACAGACCTGACTAGTGGGCCAACTCGTAAGTCAAAAAGTTAAGTCACATAGCTAACTCGTTAAACAACTAGTTAATTCAGCTACATAACTCATTTTCCAACTAGTTGAAAGAGGTAGCTAACTCATTAACCAACTCATTAAGTTGGCTATCTATCTTGTTTGCCAACTAGTTAGGTTAGTTAGCTAATTCAGCTAGGTAACCAGCTAGCTAGACAAGTCAGCTAGCTCACTAGTTAGCTAACTATTTAAGTCAGGCATTGTCTGTAAAGTAACTAGTTAGCTAATTAGTTAAGTCAGCTAGTAATTAAGCTAGTTAAAATGTTAGCTAACTATTTACTTCAGATTGTTAAGTCAACAATCTAAGTAGTTAAGTCGGCTAGTTAAGTCAGCTACCTAAGTAGTTAAATCACCTACCTAATTCAGTTAGTTAAATCAGCTTTCTAATTAAGTCAGCTGGTTGAGACAGCTAGCTAGCTAGTTAGGTAATGGATTATGTCAGCAGGTTGAGTCAGGCTGTTAGCTAGTTAACTAACTGGCTAAGTCAGTTGTTTGGGTCAACTAGCTAGCTAGTTAGAAAACGAGTTGG
>NW_006958822.1:0-3969 GCF_000164805.1 Carlito syrichta
TGTAAGATTAAAAATTAAGGTAAAACAGTACTAAGGGAAGAAAGCAATGGTCATTACTCCATTCCTCTTGTTTTCACAAAGAGACTTCCTTCTCCTAGAGAAAGCACAGCTAGAGGAATTTGAGAGTAGAGGTTTTCTCTAGCCTAATCACAATTTTGCATTAAAGTGCTGAAAGCATGAGACATTAGGCATAAATAAGTGAAGAAATTTGAAAATCTAAATTTTCTAAGGAGGAAAGTCTTAAATGACACTCACTGAGAAGGAAGAAACATATACGGGAAGTTTTCCAGAAGCATCACCATCACCACCACAAACACACCTATGAACACAGATATTAAATATATTTAGTTAATGAGCATAATGGTCAATGGGCAATTTCTGCTCATTGAGTATAGATAACAGGGTGTGAGCTATTGACACTGGTGCTGGCTGGCCTTTCATGGAATAAATCCAGCTGCTCTCAGGTCCTTCTGTCTACAGGTACTACTAAACTATCTGTCATGCACTTTGGCTAGCAACAGCCATGTCAAATGAGATATCACCATCTGCTTAATTCTGGGACCATAATTTTTCTTGTGATAACTTGTGTAGTACAGTTACATGCAGTTACTTTTGTGACTACTAATGCCTCAGAGAACAGAACTAATTAGAGATTTGAATTAGCTTAATTTTGAAAAGACTGAAGAAGCCATATACACTACTACAAAAGGTAGCCCAGGATACAACTAAAGTCCTAGGAACCCAGGCATCGGAGTAAGACCCAGTGACTGAGCCAGGGTATAAAAATGGGAATAAAAAAATTTGGACTTTAATTCCTACAGGCTTTTCATTTGGAGGGGATTTAGTTCTGGAGAAGTTAAAACATGAGAAGAGGCTCAAATGTTTTAAATGTGTGTATTTTAATGTTGTTGATCTGGTCTTTGTGCTCACTTCATGAATACATTCATGAATGTATACATGTATACAGGAATACAAAATGAATATATTAATTCATCTTGAAAAACACGCCTGGGCATATTAGTGATAAGAAAGAGAAAAGAGAATGAATTGGCAGCCTAGTGAGCTTCATGGAGTCCTGCCTCATGCTGCTAGATCTTTTGTGGGCCTAAAAGCGAAATGCTCATCAGTAGATCTGGAGGGACTTAGTACAAAAAGAAGTGGAGTTTAGGGAAGTGAGAACACAACAGTCTTGTGAGCATGCAGACTTCCCTGCTGAGATCAGCTCAACCTGTCTTACTTCCAAACTGCCTGTTAAGTAAAATGGTTGTGACATTGTTTCCCAAGCTTCCTTCATATGTGTGACCTTCATGCATACCACACATAGTAATACTGATATTTTTTCTTTACATATTCAGCATGTACTTTTGAAATATTTTGCACAATTTTTGTGTATGATAAACAGTGTGTTAGCTATATATTTTTCTGAATAAAGATTTAAATACATACATTGTTAGGTCAGTAGGTCAGTGCCACAGGAATAAAGCAGAGAATTGCATAAAAGATAGAGAAGAAAAGGTGTATTATCTACTTTCCATAAACAGAAAGGAGCTGAATGCTCAAAGGCAAACACAGCAGTGAATGCTTGAGATGAATGCTTTTAAGGCTTATTTGGGGGGGCAGGGAGGCATCAAGTACTCACAGGAGTTGACATCATAGTAATGGGGTCTATTTCTCATATCTCTGACAACTGGAAGGTTGGGACGAGCACATAGACAAAGGTGGGCCAGTAGCTAGATTGGTGGGTCAGTTATAGGTGGCTAATCACATAGACAAGAAGAGCTGACTGGTAGCCGAAAGACAAATTCTTGGGAGATGTTAACCTTAATGTCTTCTGACTCATCCAGGGTTACAGGAAAGTATTACTGTTTTATATGAGTTCAAGGAGACCAGAGAAACTCCATTTTGGACTCTCCTTTGATACGTAACTACTAATTTTTTTAAAAATTCATGTCAACATGCTACTTTAAACCAGCTTGCATCATGCCACTGAAACACACACTACAATATACTAAGAGAAGAAAAGCTGGCAACTGTTAGGAGGGATGCTTATCACTCCACTCTTCAGTTTTTCATTCTAAGGCTGGTGACAGAAAATGGCACCAAAGGAATATTTTGGACCCCTCTCTCTACCTTCTCTCTCACTGAATCCCAAGCAGCAAAGAAGAAATCTAAGACTCAAGTCTCAAGTATAGGGGTTTTTAACTCCACCCCTATCAGATCATCATGCAGGGTTTACTTCCACGTTAGAGTTGGACTGGAGAAGGAAACAGAAATTGTCCAGTCCATTCCACCTGTAATGATAGAGAGTGCTGAGAAGGAGAGTGAAGTTGTCTGCAGGTTCCACCTGTAATGATAGAGAGTGCTGACAAGAAGAGTGAAGTTGTCTGTTGTTCCACCTGTGATGAAATGGGTTGCTTAGCTTATTTAAGAAAAGCAGCAAATCCTATTTCTACTTTAAGTATAAGTCTCATTCTTCTACCTAAGTTTACTTGACAGCCCTGTAGTAATAATATGTACATAAAGATCAATTTCTTCCTGGTTCCTGTGTCTACTTAAGTTGGTTAAAATCCATAGAGCAGAAGATCAAAATTATACACTAAGCACACATTCTACCACACCATTTGGTTACAAAAACAATGGAAAGTATGAAAGAATGTTGATAAAATAAAATGAATACTCCCATTATATGGCAAAAACACCCCATGTTTATAAACATTTCAGATTATGCAAAAGTGTTTTTTTTTTTTTTAAGTCAATGTGATTCTCAAATATTGTGACTATTAGTTCTCACTTCTCCATCTGGGGTGAGAGTCACATGTTACCTTGTCTTCCTACAAATTTTCTTCTCTAAAAAGAAAAAAAATGTATCCATGTCTGGACATCCTCTGGAGATGTTCAAATCTATCGAGATATATATATTTTTTAATGTTTGAGATTTTTCCCTTGCAAGAAAATGGAGTATGGGTGATCCACCTTTTATTTGGATATCATTTCAGCACAGATAAAATTCTAAGACAATAAAGATTATGATCTGATGTAAGTTACTTTGGGCAAACAAGTTTTTATTTTTTTAAATGGTGCAGATAAACAGATGAAAATAAACTTTGTACCAAAAAATATCTTTCTCTGGTATAATAGTAGATCAGAGAATAGAGGACAAAAATAGGTGATATAGTAACATAAACCCATGTGTGTAATTAGAGGGTCAACTCTGACATTTTCCTCTTTAGGTCTTTTGTAATAGTTTTGGTCTAGGGTTACAAAGTTTTTGCCAGGTTGAAACATAATTGTCAACTCTGTTGAAGACTTAGTAGCTTTCCCAACTCGATTTTTTCTTTAAATAAACACCAGTAAATATTTCTTGCTTTAAAAGTCACAATCATAAGAATGGAAACATCTCAATAGATCTATTTTTAGAAAATATAACCTATACAATTTGGAATTTAGTAGACAGTTCCCATTTAGTAGTTGCTTCAACATAATCTTGTATCATAATCACACTGATGAAAATAACTTGAAGTATAATTCCATACATTAAAAATGAATGATTTAAAAGTTAAACTAAAAATTAATTCTCCAAAGACTGCGAGTAACTGAGGTTACTTAATCAACAACTCTGATTAGTTGGAAAATTATGCTTCATAAGTATTCAAAATTCACACCTTGTTTATTCTTTAGACAATATACATAAGGTATACATAAAGTCCTCTGACTGTTGGTTCCTGTCATTCATTGATCAAAGTCATCTGACAACAAACTATCTGAGGAAAGTATAAGTACAAAGTCATTCAATAAGACATGGTCAATTTTGCAAAGCATAGTAATAAAAAACGAGTTTGTTCTGAACACTCAATTGTTGAAAGGACATAAAAGGTAAAAGGAAAAGGGTGGGTAAACACACATTATGATGTGCTTGTTGGGGAGTCAGATAAGCTTTCCTGGCTGAGACAGAAGAAAGAGATCATCTAA
>NW_006958823.1:0-678 GCF_000164805.1 Carlito syrichta
TCAGCCGGGCGTGGTAGCGCATACCTGTAATTCCGGCTACTCGGAAGGCTGAGGCGGAAGGATCGCCGGAGCCCAGCAGGTCGAGGCTGCGGTGGCCGGGAGCGGCCACTGCACTCCAGTCTGGGTGACAGAGTGAGACTCCAACTCAAAAAAAAAAAAAAAAGAAAAAAAGAAAAACAAGGAATCTGTTTTACACGGTTCCTCAATCACAATATCTACATAGCGTCTTGCTAAGCACTAAACAAGAATCAGGATTTTGAAACAGGAATCTGGGGAAAGGGAGTCCTCATATACAGGACACTACAAGACCTCTAGTGAAGGAAAAATAAGGGATCTGTGTTACACGACTCCTCAATCCGAAAAAATTCTCAGGGCGTCTTGCTACAGGAAAACAAGAATCAGGGCTTTGAGCTCTCCTCATGTTTTGAAGCTTTTAGCATGTGTTTATTACAATCAGTCAATTCAGGACTCCATCAACATTCTGGTCCTTTTGATAGTTGCAAGCAGGTATCTGGCACTAGAAGTCCATTAGGCTCCTCGGGACAACTAAGGCCAGATTCCAGGACCAAATGGATCATCTTGCCATATTTGAATGTAACTCTGGTCTTAAGATGACCTTGTAATTCTTAAACTTCCGTTTGGCCTTTTTTTTGAGAGTAGCCGAGGGTTTTGCAGTGG
>NW_006958824.1:0-943 GCF_000164805.1 Carlito syrichta
TTATGAGAAATGATATTCCATGCAAACAGTAATAGAGAACTGAGATGGCTATACTAATATCAGACAAAATAATATATAAGACATTGAGTGTTACTTAGGTACAAAATATATTTTATAATAATAAGATAATTAGGGCAACCCCTCGGGTCCCCTTCCACTGTGGGAGCTTTTCTGTCTTCTTAATAAATCCTGCTTTCTAAAAAAAAAAAATAAGATAATTTTTAAGATGTTTTCTCACAGACACACACACACACACACACACACACACACACACACACACCTAAAAACGGAGCCCCCAAAACATGAAGCAAATGATGACAGAACTGAATGGAAAAAACAGAAAATGCAACAATCATAGTTGGAGATATCAACACCCTGCCTTCAGTCATGGATAGAATTACTACACAGAAGATAAAGCAACAGAAAACACTAGAAGCACATAAATATAACAGATGTCTACGTAATATTCGACCCAACAAATGTAAAAATTTTTTTAAAGTTTTGTTCAAATACCCAAAATGCATAAGGAACATTGTTCAGGATTGACCAAATTCTAAGTAATATAGAAAACCTCAATACATGTAGAATAATTAGAATAACAAAAAGATATTCTCTGATCTCATAGGAATGAGATTAGGAATTAATAAAGAAAAATCACTGGAAAATTTACAAATATGTGGGAATTAAGCAACACACTAAAAAACAACCAATAGACTAAATATGAAATCACAAGAGCAAATAAAACACACTTGAGATGAAAAACAAAACAAAAGCAAAAGCAAAAACAAAAACAAAAAAAAACTTGAGCATGGGAACGTGAATAAACACTATGAAGATTTGGGGAAAGTGACAAGTATGTAGAAAATATCAACACAAGGTCATGCTTAAACTAAATAAAATCAGGGGAAAATAGTAAAAAAGCAAATTCTGCATAAACTGACTA
>NW_006958825.1:0-741 GCF_000164805.1 Carlito syrichta
CAACCCAGAAATATCTTTCTCAAGGACCTGGTAGCCATCCCCCTGAAGTGTGGTCATCAAAAAAGATAGTGTCCCTATCACCCAATCTCTGTGAGAGAGTAGGAAACTAACTTCAAAAAGTGCCAACTAGCATTTACAGATCCCATTCACCAACCTATCCCCAGAATCCTCCAGTACTTTCTCCCTTCCTCACCCCAAGTGCTTAAAAACCCTCCTGCCTTTTGATCCAGCAGAGTTGAGTTCAGTCTCCCTCTCTAGTTAATCTAGTCTTGACCCCTATTGCAGTAAACTTGAATACAATCTTTCTTGCCTGTTTAACTCCATCAGGTATAATTTTTATTTGATCTTATTATCCCTAGGTGAGTGTCCTTATGTGTAGCTAATAGGTAACATCCATTGTCTATCAAAACATAAACGTCAGCAAAATACATGGCTGTTGATCTGTAACAATTTGGGGGTAAAACTCTAGAGATAAAAGGATGCTTCAGATGATCTTTGAAGTCAGAAAATCTTTTGATCTTTAAATTTAACCTCACCTGTGGTGAAAAAGAAGTACCATTCACTACAAAGAAGCACTATTTTAGAAAAAATGTGATAACGAAAAATACTATCAGATGAAGTTTATACTACACACACATACATGCTGATTTGCTGCTCTTAAGGGATTTTATATAAGTTATGTGAATATAGTGCCACTGGCAAAATATTAATAAAAATATAATGGAAATCAAAGAAAAATAA
>NW_006958826.1:0-629 GCF_000164805.1 Carlito syrichta
CACCATAGCATCATCTCATTTGTTTCAAGGACAGTGGTTACACCAATTTTCTTGGACATGAAAAGGGCGTCCAGTGTGTTCCACATAACTAGAACTTCTACCCAGCCATTTTTCACTTTGACAGTGGGGGGAAAGGAAGGGAAGGACCGTGTTCCATGTTTAGATCATCTTTTGATTCATATGTAAAATGAGAGCTTTGAGGCTGAGCTGATGGGTCTGTGCTGACTCAGGAAACAGACTGTCTTCTTCCAAGGATCTGGAACGCTGATCTGTTCAAGGGCTAAAGGGAAAGGTCTGTGGAAGAAGGCTTCCAACATGTTCAAACACTGGATGGCAAGAAAAAGTTTTTCTAGAAGACAGCTAAGCTCTCCTCCAACACTGCAGCTCAATCAGTCTATGAATCAGAAAACCAAAAAAATAATCAAAGAAGAACAGAGAATCTCCTTGACTCCTTTGTTACCTGTTTGAGACCCAGCTTTTCTGAGACAGTCCAGAAACTAACCCAGATTTTCACTTTGTCAGGCTTTCTTAGCCACTACAGGCTATCCTTATGCTTCCTTTTTCCTTACAGCTCACTCTTCCTAATTGTGCTCCCAAATTATCTTTTTCTCTTATAGGGTTGTCTATTA
>NW_006958827.1:0-713 GCF_000164805.1 Carlito syrichta
CTGCGGTGGCCGGGAGCGGCCACTGCACTCCAGTCTGGGTGACAGAGCAAGGACTCCAACTCAAAAAAAAAAAAAAAGACACAGCAATTAAACTCACACACAAAGAGATGTCTCTCTCAGAGGGTTGTCTCCACCAGAGAGCTGTCTCCCCCAGAGAGATGTCTCCCCTAGAGAGATGTCTCACCCAGAGTGATGTCTCCCTCAGAGAGGTGTCTCCCCCAGCGAGCTATCTCCCCCAGAGAGATGTCTCTCCCAGGGACATGTTTCCTCCAACCAGAGAGATGACTCTCCCAGAGAGTCGTCTCTCCCAGGGAGATGTTTCCCACAGAGAGATGTCTCTCCCAGGGAGATGCTTCCCTCTACAAGAGAGCTGTCTCCCCCAGAGAGTTGTCTCCCCCGAGAGCTGTTCCTCTCAGAGAGATGCCTCCTGCCACAAGAGAGCTATCTCCTCCAGAGAGCTGTCTCCTCTAGAGAGATGTCTCCCCCAGAGAGATGTCACCCCCTGAGAGACGTTTCCCCCAGAGAGTTGTCTCCCAGCACTAGCCTTCCAACTACCCTCCAACGACGGGCTTTCCACTTTAACCAGTCAAGTCCTCTTCTCTGTCTTGCTTTCGTGAGCACAGTGTAGAGCTTCCCCTTCATGCCAGCTGGGTGGAATCCAAATCGCCCATGGATTGGCACTGCAGAGCCGCGAATCCTGGCTGCTCACATAA
>NW_006958828.1:0-13634 GCF_000164805.1 Carlito syrichta
TTTCATCTTGCTTTGTCCAGTGCTCTCCACATTCTCTCCACTCATGCTGTCCTGGCTCTTGTTGTGCATGTTGGCTGCATCTCACAGCTCCTCTGATCTATAATCTCCTTCTACCCCTAGCAGGTTCACATTTCTCTGACAAGATTACCACATAATGTGACCCCACTTATGGTCCTGGTGGCCAGGAGGGGAGCTAGGAATAGATTTGCAAGGGGCAGGGGGGGAAGTTGTCATGTATTGTCTTAAAAAGCAGAATCTCATCACTGTCTTCATGAAAAGGTAGGCATCAGCCCTTAAGGAAAAGCATAGGATGTTCTTCCAAGCCTGGAGAATTCCAGAGGATCTGGGGACTTGAGTTGCTTTAATGTATCAATCTAGTTGTCTCCATCTCCCTTATTCCCAACCAAAGCCTGATCTTGGCCTAGCAGACCTACCAGGGTTGAGACTTCAGTGATCTTTTGGACTCTATGACTCTCATAATTAAACCCAAGACCTGCTTCTCAGATGTTTCTGTCCTTCAGTTACAGAGTGTGGGGGTCTCTTCATTTACTACCAAAATGATCCTCTAGTTTGTATACCTTGCCTTATATTGCTATTTGATCACCATTAGCTTTTAATTATATTTCTCCAATTCATTGATAGCTTCTAGCAGCAACCATCTGATCCCATAACTCTTATAATTACTATTTCCCCCAAAATTATTACATGCCTGAGATACTGTATCCACCAGAGCAATTTCCTTCCAGATATCATGTCCTAGTTCACCACCAGTGATAATGTTAACAAGTGCATCTCAACTGAAAGCATCTATCACCTGGGATGAAGTCCTCATTGCAGCAGCTGGCAGGTGACATAGCTCCAACTTGCTGCTGGCACCATCACAGGCCAGGTTCCCTCATCAACAGACTGTGTGCAGGAGGTTTCCTGGGAGTGGTCTCAGAGCCAACTACTGTGACAGGTGAGGAAAGCAGGAGTGGTCAGGGAGAATAAGCTCCCCTCCTGGCCACCAGGCCCATAAGCAGGGTCACATAGCAATGTAATCTTGTCATAAAAGTATGACCCTGCTGGGGTGGAAGGGGACCATAGCTCAAAGGAGCTGTGGGGTGCAGCCAACATGCTCAACAAGAGCCAGGAGAGCATGAGTGGGAGAGAATTGGGAGGGTGCTGGACAAAGCAAGATGAAATACAAAGTTGGAAGGGGAAAATGTATTGCTGTGGGAGAACTCTCCTTTGATGCAACATTTAGCAATCCCATGGGGAACTCTGAGCTGAACTCTCTCCATTTGAGTCAAGAAGGCTAGAACTCTGTTCCCCCTAGCATCAAGGAGTACAGGCTGCTCCCAGGTAAGGGATGTATCCTTGGGTGAGACTGCTTCTTAAGACCAAGTGCAATTCTGGAGAAGGATTCAGCGAGAGGTTACAATAGCCAACTCTTGCAGCAGATTAAGAATGAGTGCCTCCAATCTAGCAGCACTTCTGGGCAGCAAGTTCTTCACTTTTTCTCTCCAAAGAGAGAGATTTTAAAATACAGTCCAAGGCCTTCACTTTTTTGCTCCAAAGAGAGACATTTTAAAATACAATCCTCTTGTTTTATTTTTAAATAATTTATCTAGAGATTATAATTTGCATCCTTAATTTAAAATATACTGAATTAGTCTTAAACCACTTCAGTTATGATGTTTTAACAATATAATCACACTTACCTCTCCCATCTTTGGTGCTAGAATGCTACATATTTTACTTTTACACAAACACCATTACACATTACTGTTATTTTTTCCTTAACAATTACCTTTGAAATAAATTAAGCATTGATGAAAAACAGTTCATACTCACTCACATATTTTCCCTTTCATGCTCTTTATGTCTTTTTTGTAGAGATACCCTTCTGATCTTGTCCGTACTTGAGCTATAGTTCCAGATGCTCTTGGTTCCTCATGAGTTAAGCTCTGGGCTTCAGAATCCAAACACCATGGGTGTGTTTTCCAGTTTCTCTCCCACTGCCATATCCTCAACAAAATTTGGGATTGGATGCAATATAGGTGAGGAGAATGATCAGGCTGAGTGATTTGTTTGGGGTTCCTTCAGGTGCCATCCATCCCACATGCCAGCACAGTCATTTCAGGCTTGTCCTTGCTGAGCCTCCCCAGTTCCAGCAGTCCCCTTCTGCATCCTCTCATACTAAGATCTCACTCTCTTCCCTGAGCCAAGAAACTGCTCAACATGAAGGTCTTGCTTCTCTCTGGAGTTCAGTTCATCAAGGGATCCTTGCCTCCCACTGCTCTTAACTAGCCTGGCAGAGAAGCACTTTTTATTTGGTCCAAGTTTCTCTTGTTATCCCCAAAACAAAGGTCCCTCCCAGTCTCCTACATTCTAGCTGGAAGTGGAAGTTCTCTACCCATTTGTTAGGCCTTTGCAATCAGTGAATTATGGGAGGAGTTAAAGTGGCTCATACTATATTATGAGGCCCAGATGATCACGGAGCTCTGGTTCACCCAAAGCCAGTACCTGGGAGACTCAATGGTTCATTCTACTTGGAATGATCCATATATGTCTCTTCATCTAAAAGAAAACACTGGTGGAATATAGCATTGCAGGTGAAGATGCTTGGGTCTTAACTCTATATGTTGCTGCCAAGCCACTGAAAGGTGTCTGGGGCTCATCACAACCTCTTTAGACTTCCATGTTCTCATTTTCAGTGTGAAAATTTCCTGCATAGTGAATAATCCAGATGCAGCACTTGAAGATTCTAGCTCAGTTTTTGCATAAAAAAATGAAGAAGGCATTTTGTGGTATCTGACTTCCGGTAACATGAGAGGTTTCAGTCATGCTACCTCCCTCGTTAACTTGTGATGATAATGTACACACAAGGACTAATTCTTTATTTTTAAAATATAAGATGGTGGCTAATTTGATTTGAATGCTCCAGTCTGAGAGTATGCTTTGTAATTTTTAATCCAATTAGTGTTGGAAATACTTCTGATTCTAAGAGTGTCTGGTTTCTGCTTATGGTATAACTTCTATGCTCTAATGACTCATGTTTCAAGAAGGGAGAATTTGGGGTTGATAGTTAATAAAAAAGATCTATTTATATGGTTACTTTTGTTTTTCTGTTATTAAACCCAAGTGTCAGGGAACATAGGCCTTGCTTTTAGTTCATATGTCTACAAGCAACAGAAATACCAAAGATCATTTCAACTTGAAAGTCTGCCATACATATTAAGGTTATTTCTCAATAAGGTCTCAAAACATCCTACTTGAAGTTAAACAAAAGGTGGCACCATGACCATGACCACCATGCTGGGGAACATTCTGAAAGTTTCGACTCAGAGGTCAGGGATCAATAGCCTGCAGGCAGACAATCTTCAGGGCCTGATTCACCACGTTTTTGCAGTCTTTCTCTTTACATTAAACCTCAAAGTCAGTCTGAACCACTCTCCAAATAAGTAAATTTTTTTCTAAGAAAATAGTCCCTCAAATCAAATATTCATCTCTGTTTTTGTTGGTACCACATCAATTTGATACTCTGAAATTTCTAAAAAAGAATATGTATTTGCAGTACCAGTGTGGTACAATTTTCACACTTAAAATTTTTTAATCAATAAAACTTCATCACCCTCAAGGTAATTTAGTAATAAGAAACTTTCTTCTGTCCTTGGCTGTTGTTGATAAAAGCCATGTGCAATCATCTTAGACATAACACAAGTTGTGCCCTCTTGCCCCTGTGATAAATCAGCATATGATCCAATTTCTACATGACAGGAAAGTGAAAAGAAAACAGAGAAAAGTGAAAATGATCGATAGGAAAAAACTTTGTAGAGTTCATCAGTTTGAGAACATGATTTTTTTTTTGAGCTATGATTCTGTTCATATGAATGGGGAATAAAGTTTGCCATGAAGTGTAGTCTTGTTTAGCATTGTTCAGAAGGAAATGCAGCTAAGTACTTTTAGTGTTATGTCACATGATGGAATTTAATATATTTGCTTCTGAGATTCTCGGGTGACCAGGTCAAATGGGAAGAAGAATCTTTTGTATTTTAAGCAGGAAAAAAAGTTATCAGGATGTCTTTATCCACATTTCCCTCTATGATAAATCTGGCTCTGTGTGTTCAATTAATTATGAAATTAATTGTGAGGCCAACTAAAATAATGTACAGAAATTAAAAGCAAATATTGTACCATCAGTGAAGAATTGTTGTGGAGAGTATGAAAAACATACCTCTGTTAAGAATGTGGAAAACAGAGTGACAGGGAGTGGCCTTGAAATAACTTTTTTATTGAAAGACTCTAGGAAAATCAAAAGAATATTGAACATTGGATCAGGACTCATGGCAAAGAGGTAGTGACAAGATTATTTCTTTTTGGCACTTCCAGGAAAAGGATTTGTTAATTGGATCTGTGGTTTTTAGATTTATTTGGTGCTTCTGGCATAGCTGCTGGATGGAGCCAAGTTCTCAAGTCCATTTTCCTGCTGGGTCCTATGCCCAGTTATACAGTATGAGAGGAAAAGAGTCTGCAGTTCATCAGTGCACAGCATGTTTTGACAGCCTGATGCAATGAGGTACACATTTATTTCAGCAGCATAGAGAGTGTATATATCACCGGGTACCAAAGGAAAGTTTCTCTTTGCTGAAGCACATCTATACTATTATCTGTACTATTATCTATGCTACTATCTCAAAACCCCAAAGGGGAGGTAGAGAGGAGAGAAGATATGATTGAAAGGAGGAATACAAACTCTAGCCACGTAAACCAGGTGACCTGGACTGGATCTTTATTTCTTCACTAACAAAGGGGTAGAACCACGACAGATCATCTCAAAAATCACAGCCTCCCTCTCCTCCCAGATCTCCTAATCTAGGAACTGATGAAAATTCTTTTTTTCTTAGAAGGTTAAGATTCATATTTGTTAAATATCCTATTGTGTTAGCACATCTGTATTTATAAATTATATGCTTTAATTGCCCTTTAGAGGGCTAATTCAAAACTCAAGATTCCAGAAAAATATATTCATTAAAGATTGAAAATGTAAATGGCCAGTGAGCATCCTAAATGTATCCAAATACATTCAGGGTAAATTTGATAAATATAAAATTCTATTCTTATTACTATTTTATAATTTGCATCATCCATACGCTATCTCCCTAGATGTGAGTGACTCTTACTTAAACAGGCCAACACTCTAAATGTCCAAAACCAACTAAAGCAACCAAATACAAAAAAGAAACAAACAAGAAAGAAAAACAAGGAAAAAATATAATCCAAATTTTTGCCTCTGACATCATCCTAAAACAAGATTATGCCTTCACATATTTCCTTTTAGAATTCAGACATTTTGGGTGTTTTGCATTTGATCACTCCAGATACTGGCCACCTGGAAGAAATGAGAATAGGAAAAATGGTTTCCCTCCAAATTACCTCTTCCAAGGGAGGCTCCAGCTGGGCACCTGGTAGAATTTCAGCAAGAAGCATGCTGAATTTGACTCTTTCCCTTTTCCTTCCTTCCCCACATCCTCGACTTTACTCCAGAAAATGTAGAGTACAGCATAATTTCTTCTTGAGGCAGCCATGAAGAAAATTTAAAGAAGATTGTAAGACCTTGAATCTAGTTCCAATGTAGATATTCAGGAGCATTTACAGCAAAAATCTCTGGAGCTCTGTTTCCCCACCTGTGACAGGAAAAGTGGAATGACCTAGCTCTAGCATTCTTCAGCTCTGATTCATTGTCTATGAATGCTAACAAGTTTCCCAGAGATTTACTTGTTTGCAGAACTATAACCATTTAAAAGGATAAGAAAGGAAAAACAAAACAAAACAAAACAGAGATACCAACTTCATATTATTTAAAGCTGTAAGTCTGAAGTAGTAGATGCTATATCTCTTCTTCTCAATAAATAAAAATCTTTAGTGATAATTATCATTTAAAATCAATTATTGAGCTAGTTTAGAATTAATTTAAAAAGAAACATGTTCCAAGATGACTGAGGTTTTAAATGTTGAACTGGTAAATACTGTGATTCAGACAAACATAACTTCATGAGTAAGGAAGTTCAGGAGATTAAAATCCAGGAGTAACATGCTGCATTTGAGTCACATCATACATTGTGCAACTTCTTGAGCTCATATTCATTGTTTGGGAAAAGAGCTTCTAGTTAAGAATGCACAGCTTAGAGTTGTGGTAGCTTGCTTCTTCAGATTTCCCTCCATTATTTTTCCCTTCAGTTGTTCTTTAAAAATTCCATGCTTCTCTTTGGAGAGGCTGCCCCAAATATCAAGTTCTTTGGTCTGCATTCAACCAGATTTAGAGCATTGATATAGGTATTTTAGTTGCCTGGATACCTCAAGAATCTCATATTAAACTCAATACTATGTCTTGGGCCTGTTCTCCCTGTACCACCTCTCAGCTCCAAATTCATCCTTCATTGCCTGCTTTTAGAGAATTAGAGAACCCTTTTAATAGCTTTCCTTTGCTAGTTGGCATAATACCAAGCTGTGTTAGAAGAAGGCACTAGAGAAACATTGAAGGGGGAAAGGGTTTTTCTTTTTGGTTCTGGCAGGTCGCTTGTCTCTTGCACCTGTTAGGGTTTCTCCAGCACCAGGTTTCCGGTGGCACCCAAGGCTTTCCTGGCACCTGCAGGAAAAGTGACGTCCTAAGCCCCAAGCTTGTCAGTGTTCATTCATGGTCATCAACACCCAGTGACTGGAACTTTGCCCATATCTCCCCAGAGCAATTTTGTAATCTTGTCAATGATGTCTTGTGTCATAGAGACACCACTGTGAACAGCTTTTCCTGGCACTCTAAAGGGCAGATTTCTGGCAAGTTCCCTGTGGTCCAGTGAGCCATGGTCATGCCTTGCCCAACAAAGTTTGCATCTCAGCCCTGAAGGTGGGGGTAGGTGAGATGGGGGTCTTCCCTGGGCCCTCTACATAAGCCCTAGGGGGTAGTTACTGTTACTCATATCTACTATTTCTATATTTCTTGGAGTCTATTTATCCAACAGTAACCAATCCCCCATTACTCCAATCTTATTTTTTAGATAATAATTCTTTATATTACACTTTTCTTATTCAAATTACTGTATGGTTTCTTTCTCCTGATTAGACCCATAATATATATCCTGAGGTAGAAACTTATATTTATGGAAAGATTGAGAGAAATAAAGAGAGATTTTTAAACTGAAACATATATAGTTAAATTCATTGTTCATTTTTAATTTTGGGATGGTTAGTTTTGGTGTAAGCTCTATTCATCTTGTATTACTGTGTATTCGTTTTCTTTAGCTGCCATAACAGTAGTCCACAGACTAGAGGTGCTTAAACAACAGAAATTCATTTTCTCACAGTTCTGGAGGCTAGAAGTACAAGGTCAAGGTGTCAGGAAGTTTGGTTTATCTTGAGGCCTTTTTCCTTGACTTTAAGATGTCTGTCTTCTTGGTGTGTCCTCACATGGTCTTCTCTGTGTCCACAAATTACTGATGTCCTTCTGTGTATCCAAGTTTTTTCTTCTTATAAGGACACCAGTTAGATTTAATTATGGCCCATTCTTATGGCCTCTTTTTAACTTAATCACTTCTTTAAAGGGCCCTATTCAAGTACAGTCACATTTTGAGGTACTGGGGATTAATACTTGAACATACGAATTTTGGAGGAATGCAATTCAGCCCATATCATACTGGTTTTTATTTTCTAACTTTGGTATTAGATATCATGTAACATTAAGGCTGTGCTAGTAGGATCATCAAACTTGGCTTTGGAAGACCTGATTTGGGACAAAGACTTCACTATTTACCAGTTGAGCAAGTTGTTGAACCTCTTGAATCTCAGTTTCCTCATCCATTAAAGAGGCCTAAAGGTACATAACAGTAATTCAATGATATCATGCAAATGAAAGTGGTTTATGATAAGTGAGGACTTCTGAATAAGTGAGGTATTCCTTGGTAGGTGTATAAAATCACTCATTTTTAAAAACTTTCCCATTATATTTCATACTTAATACTTATTAAAAGGCATTGCCAACCTAGTAAATGGATGTTAAGTACAAATGATTTATATAGCCAAAAAAACCTCTTTGGTTTAGCTGACAAAGGAGAAATTTATGTGGCCTCACAACTATCATTGCACATGCCAGGTAATCTTAATCAAACTCAAATTTAAAATTATTGTCATCTCTTTTGTTTTATCATCCTCTGCAGAAGTAATAAGTAATATTTTCAAAGTCTTATGGACTTATTTAATTGACTTAGCCCTAGTTTTTGGAAAAGTCAGAAACTACATGGTCTTTAGAATGTCAGCCAGCAAAATTTTTTGGCAACTACAATATTCACTAATGGAGAGAGAGAGAAAAAGTATAACCTGGTGCTAATTTTACCCAATATCACAGTACTCTCCACCCCCAACTAATCCAGTGTTTGTAGTCATCTTGCATAGTGATAAACTGAGGTACCAAGTGTCATTGTGTTGTTCAAATGCTCAAGGGAAAGAAAATTTTCATATTTTTTTTGTTTTTGTTTGTTTGTTTTTTGTTATCAATATTTTTTATTTTGATATTGTGCGGTACACTTAAGGGTTAGGTATACAAATGTGCTTCATTCAGGCCCCCTTGTTGATAACAGGTGTCTCCCCATCCCCAGACAGATGTTTACTACCATTAGTCCCATCCCCCCCATAGTTTCCCACCACTGTCAGTCATTTTCTTATAGTAGTGTGTTGGATGATCAAAATCCACTATATGAGTGAAATGTGTGATACTCAGATCTTTGTTTCTGTGAGAGGCCACTCAGTATTATAGACTCTAACTCCATCCAGATTGCTGCGAAATTCATGATTTTGTTCTTTTTTATGGCTGCATAGTATTCCATCGTGTATATGTACCACATTTTTTAATCCAGTCCTCTTTTGATGGACAGCATGGTTGGTTCCAGGTTCTTGCTATTGTGCACAATGCTGCAATATACATTCGTGTGCAAGTATCTTTTTTATAGAATGATTTGAGTTCTTCAGGGTATATTCCCAGTAGGGGGATTGCAGGGTCATATGGGAGGAGCTTTCAGGAATCGCCACACTGCTTTCCACAGAGGTTGCACTAGTTTACACTCCCACCAACAGTGTAGAAGTGTTCCCTTTTCGCCACATCCTCTCCAACAACTATTATTTTCTGAGTTATTGATAATTGCCATTCTAACTGGAGTTAGGTGGTATATCAGTGTGGTTTTGATTTGCATCTCCCTGATGATTAGTGAGGTTGAGCATTTCTTCATGTGTCTGTTGGCTGCTCGGATGTCTTCCTTTGTGAAGTGTCTGTTCATATCTTTTGCCCATTTTATAATGGGGTTGTTTGTTTTTTTCTTTTCAGCATGTTTGAGTTCCTTGTTGATCCAAGTTGTTAAGCCTTTGTCAGACCTGGAGTTGGCAAATACTTTTTCCCAGTCTGAAGGCTCTCCCTGCTCTCTTGATGGTTTCTTTGGCTTTGCAGCAGCTTGTCATTTTAATGAGGTCCCACTTGTCTATCTTATCCCTTATGACCTGTGGGTTTCAAGTTTTGTTCAGGAATTGGATGCCAGTTCCAATTTCCATGAGGGTGTATCCTTCATTTTCTAAGGCTCTTATGGTTTGAGGTTTTACATTTAGGTCTCTGATCCATTTGGAGTTAATTTTTGTGTATGGGGATAGATAGGGGTCCTGTTTCAATCTTCTGCATGTGGTCAGCCAGTTTTCCCAGTACCGTTTACTGAATAGGTTCTCCTCTTCCCAGTGATACGTGGTGGAGGGTTTGTCAAAGATGAGTTGATTGAGAAATTGAGGTTTTGCTTCTGGAATCTCAATTCTATTCCATTGATCTATATGCCTGTTCCTCTACAAATACCAAGCTGTTTCAATGATTGTAACTTTATAGTAAAGTTTGAAGTCTGGTAATGTGCTACCACCTGCTTTTTTTTTTTTTTTTGCTGAGGATTGTTCTGGGTATTCCTGGTCATTTGTGTTTCCATATGAATTCCTGTGTTTTTTTTCTAGGTCTGAGAAGAATGCTGCTGGTAATTTGATAGGTATTGCATTGAATCTGTAGATTGCCTTAGGTAAGATGGACATCTTCACAATGTTGATTCTTCCAATCCACGAGCATGGGATATTTTTCCACTTGTTTGTGTTATCTTTGATTTCTTTGAGCAGAGTTTTGTAGTTTTCATTGTAAAGGTCTTTCACATCTCTGGTTAGGAAGATGCCAAGGTATTTCATTTTTTTTGTGGCTATTTTGAATGGAATTGTGCTTCTTATTTGGGTTTCTGTTTGTTTAGTATTGGTGTAAAGAAATGCACCAATTATGAGAGCTCCTCGTGGTGTATGTATGGCTGTAGCTTTATCTACATTCATATATAAGCATATGCTATTTCTTTATTTCCCATTATAAAAAACATCTTTCCATGAAGCACATTTATTTTATATCCTGAGACTTTGCCTAAGGCCTTTATCAGTGTAAGGAGATTTTTGACAGATTCTCTTGGGTTTTCAAGGTACACGATCATGTCATCTGCAAAGAGAGATAATTTGACTTCCTCTTTTCCTATTTGGATACCCCTGACTGGCTTCTCTTCTCTGATTGCTCTAGCCAGGACTTCCAATACTATATTGAACAGGAGGGGTGAGAGTGGGCATCCTTGTCTTTTTCCAGTTTTCAGGGGAAATGGTTCCAATTTTTGTTTGATTAGAAGCATGCTGGCTGTGAGTTTCTTGTAGATGGTTTTTACTACTTTGAGGTATGTTCCCTGTATGCCTAGATGTTTGAGGGTTTTTATCAAGAAAGGGTGCTGGATTTTATCAAAAGCTTTTTCTACATCTAATGATATAATCCTGTGGTTTTTGTTTTGACATCTGTTGATGTATTTAATTACATTTATTGTTTTATGAATGTTGAACCAGCCTTGCATCACAGGGATGAAGCCTACTTGGTCATAATGGATGATTTTTGAGATGTGTTGTTGAATCCGGTTTACTAGGATCTTGTTGAGAATTTTAGCATCTATGTTCATCAAAGATATTGGCCTGTAGCTCTCTTTTTTTGTTGGATCTTTACCTGGCTTGGGTATCAATGTGATGTTAGCATCATAAAATGATTTGGGGAGGGTTCCATCTTTCTCAATCGCCTGAAATAGCTTCAGTAGGATTGGAATCAGTTCCTCTTTAAATGTCTTGTAGAATTCTGCTGGAAAGCCATCTGGTCCAGGAGTTTTTTTGTAGGTAGTTTTCTAATTACATAATCAATTTCCTTGATTGTTATTGGTCTATTTAGGGTCTCAATTTCTTCTTGTTTCAACCTAGGTAGATTGTGTGATGACAGAAAGTCCTCCATTTCCTTGAGGTTTTCAAGTTTGTTTCCATACAAGTGTATATAGTAGTCTCTGATGATCTTTTGTATTTCTTCAGGGTCAGATGTGACATAATCTTTTGTGTTTCTGATTGTGCTTATTTGGGTTTTTTCTTGGTCAGTCTAGCTAGGGGACCATCGATCTTGTTTATCCTTTCGAAGAACCAGCTTTTTGTTTCATTGATTTTTTTGTATTATCTTTTTGTCTTCTATGTCCTGGATTTGGGCTTTTATTTTGGTGATCTGGATTCTTCTGCTGAAATTAGGGTTTTTGTGGTCTTGCTTTTCCAGCTTCCTTAGGTGACTTGTTAGGCTGTTAATTTGTGCTCCTTCCATTTTCTTCATGTGTGTTTGTAGGGATAAAAATTCCCCTCTTACTACAGCTTTTAACGTGTCCCAGAGATTTTGGTAAGATGTTTCTTCATTTTCAATTGTTTCCAGGTATCTTTTGATCTCTGTTTTGATTTCATCATTGACCCAGGAGTTGTTTGGCATCATGCTGTTTAGTGACCATGTCTTTGTGGGTCTTAGGGGGACCTTGTTGGTGTTAATGTTTATTTTTTTCCACTGTGGTCCGAGAAGGTGCATGGCACAATTTCAGTCCTTTTCAATTTGCTTATGCTTGATTTATGGCCAATTATGTGGTCGATCTTGGAATTCATTCCATGCGGTGATGAGTATAATGTGCATTCTCTGGTCTTTGAATGGAGTGTTCTGTAGGTATCAATTAAGTCCATTTGCTCCAGGGTCACGTTGAGGTTCCGGATCTCATTGCTGATTTTTTGTCCCGATGATCTGTCTAAGGTTGTGAGTGTCTGGATGCTGAGGGTAACCACTTTGAGTACCATTTGTAATTGCAGAACTCAAACTTGATTTGTATTCATCTTTTGTTATCAGTACATATTGAGTATTACAATTTTAATACAGTTTTTTCCTTTCTTAGAATGTGTATACTTTTTTGGCACTGTGTGTGTGTGTGTGTGTGTGTGTGTGTGTGTATACATATATAGTTATGTAACTTATTGGTGTGTTTCACTGGATAACTTTGATTAATGCTTTGTATTATGAGAGCTCCTCATGGTGTATGTATGGCTGTCGCTTTATTTACTTTTATATATAAGCATATGCTATTTCTTTATTTCCCATTATAAAAGACATCTTTCCATGAAGCATATCAGTGACCCTCAAAACTACTTTCTGTTTATCAGGATTGATACCAATGCCATCCTTTTACTGATAAAGAAACTGAAGCTTAGTTTAAGGCCTTCCTCAAGGTCTCACATTCAGAAAGTGGCAGAACCATGCTTTCAACTCAGTTCTTCTGACTTAGGGGTCTGAACATTCTTCTACTGGACATTGACTTATTTGAATGGTACTTTAAAAACTCATTTACTAGGGCTTTTGGTGGCCATCTTTTAGTGTTTTTTTCCCAGTAAGGGTTCCCACACTGCCTCCTCCCCTAAGCTCTAGAAAGATGCTGAAGGTAAAAGCAGCATGTAGTGCCTCATCCCCAACAATTAACATCTGAACCCTAATCGCGGTGCATCAATAAAGACAATGCCTTCCCTGGGAGGGTGCAGGGCAGAGCACTACACTTTAACTTGTAAAAGACTCTTAGAAAACCCTAAACGTTTTATTTCTATTTATCTATATGTTATACAGATTTATCTCGGCAAGGAAGACCTAGAGAATTAGTCTAGGTGACTGCAGTGCCTCAGAGGGGATGAAGGTTAAGAGTCATTACATTTTGTCCTGAGCTCCATACTTGAGCCATTGTAGGATTTACAAACTGACAAATTAAAAACAAAACAAAAACAAAAACAAAAGGGACTGAAAGCCTGAAAGTATCATTCTGGGTCAGTGAAGGTTGGTTAATAAAACTAGAAGCCAACTATTTTTACTTGTTACTTCCATTCCTAGCATCAGGCAGCAACTTGGCAATGAAACTTCATTTAGAAACAGAAAGATCATCATTGTTTTGTTTTCCATGGAAAGCATTTCTAGAGGAATCTTTTGGGAGAAATAGATTTCAAAATGTTTTGTTGTTTAAAACTTGAACAAACTGGTAAAATCCAAATCAGATTGTACTTAATAGTAATGTACCAATGTCAATCTTCCAGTTTTGATATTATACTATAGTTAAGTAAGAAATTGTCACTGGAGGAAGCAGAATGAAGGAGGCTATTATCTTAGAAACTTCTATGTTGAGCTTAAAATCATTTCAAAAAAAAAAGTTAAAAGGCAAAACTTGAGCAACTCCTTTTATTGTTTAGAT
>NW_006958828.1:14711-19365 GCF_000164805.1 Carlito syrichta
CTAGGCAAAGGAACTGAAAAAAGAAATCCATCTTTAAATGAATTCAAAACAACAGTGGCTCCATCTTTTGCCACATGAGTTATTTGAGTTATTGAGGCTGGCTCCAGTGTCAAGCCATGTATGTTGCCTTAATGATTTACTTAACCCAGGACTGCCATGAAGAAGGCAAATCCACCTCACCATGTGAAGGTCTGCGACAAAGAGAACATTCAGACCAGATTGTGGGTAATAAACATATCAGGAACTCTGGAAAGGGAAAGATGTTGCAAGCCCAGCACAATGCTCGGCTTTGTTCCCTGTGTCAACTCAAACTCTAGTCAGCCAAACTGTAAACTGTTGTTCACTAAGCAGATACAGGCAGATGGCAGACCTAGAGGGAGAGGAGACTCCAGCCAGGTTGTTCAGAACCCCAATGGTGGTGTAGACATTGCAAATCTGGGACTGTCAGTGATTTTGTGTTTCCTTTCAGGAACCCAATATTGACTGGATGTGGGAAGGTGGCCTCTGCACAGAAGGAATCTAAAAGCCAATTATCCACACTTGGTACCACAAACCCATGCAGCAATCTGGCCTACCCTGCCAGGTCCAGGACACAGGCAGACCTCAACCCACATCTGGAAGTGGAACAGCACCTTCACGTACCAAGTCTTCTAATTTTGGTGACTCTTCAGATGACACACTCATTGGGTCAGTCATGAGTTAGGGTAATCCCGGCTGAAGGTGTTTGATTTGTTTTTAATTGGTTTGTAGATTTGACAGTTGAGAAGCAGCTGAATGACTTTAGGTAAAAGTAAAGGTCCAGATACCATGGGAGATAGCTTTGTCTTTCCATCAACTGAGATGTCACTCATTAAACCATGAAATCCACCCTATTGGTCAGAAATATTTCCATTGCAAATGACAGATACATTAATTCAAACTAACATGAACAAACAATAACTACCACACACTTATGTGCCAAGTACTGTTGTAAGTCTTCCTTATATCAACATATTCAATTTTTACAATAGCTCTGTGAGGTAAGACTATCATTGGTTCCATCTGATAGATGAGGAAACTGAGGCACAAAGGAACGCAGCAATGTGGCTTCAAGTCACACAGTTCTTCAGCCACAGTTGGAATTTGAGCCCAGGGAGACTGGCTGCAGTACCCATGCTCTGGAGTACAACCTGGTACAGCAAACAGGAAAACATATTGGCTCAGAGAGCTAGCTGGTTTAGATACAGAGGTGGCCTGCAGACACACTGGGAAAGCTGCAAAAAACCTTACACCACCTGCCTCTTTCTTTCTGCCCCTGTCTTCTCCACTTTCCTCCCTTCTCTCTGAATGATGATCCTGTTCCCTCCTGCAGCATGTAGGGCCCTTTTTAAGTAATGGAAAAAATGGCTGCTCAGTTGAGCAACAAAGCAGAAAGTGAGCCTCTTCCTCTCTTTCTAAGCCTAGGTCACCTGCCCCTTATGGTGGATTATAGCACAGAGTGCTCCAATGTTGCACACTTCCCTGTACCCATGCCCTTTTTCATGTGACTTTGCAATTCCTCCCACAGATCTACTTCTTCAACTCTTGATTCTGTGTGGTCAGGTAATGCCTTTGGCCAATGGGGTGTTAATACATGTGACATATGCTGAGGTTTTGAAAGGGCATTTTCATATCTCTGTCTCCACTCCTGGAGCTGTACCACACCATGAGAACATGCTGGGCATGTACGGTGAAGGCTGAAGGACCCATGGGGCAGAACCATGATGCCCCAGTGGCCCCTGCAATGCCAGGTAACACCTGGCTTGGGGAAAGAACCCAACCCAAGTCCAGAAGAACTGTGAAGCCAAGTCCAGAAGAACTCTACAGTTTAGTCCAAATTGAATCATCATCCTGCAGATCCATGAGCTAAATTAAAACAATGCTCTCACACCTCTGCATTTTGCTGTGTAGCAGTATTCAATGTGGAAGGGGCAAGGCACGGTCACTGATACTCCTACCAGGACCATGTGATCCTCAGAGGAAAGGAAGTGCTCTTACCAGTTGAAGGACCCCAGGAATGCATTCTGAGCAGACATCACAGTTCTGTAGTCCAAAACACCTACTTTTTCTTTCATTTGGGACATCTTCTTGAGGACATTACCTATTATACTACCTGGAGTCCCTTCTGCAATAAACAATATGAATTTCCCTTAGATTTAAAAGCCAAAAAATTCTTTTGACTTCATTTTTTTATTATGAATAATGCACATTTCTTAACTTACTATATTTTTCTTTTTGCTTTAATCTCTAGAAAGTTTAATACCAACACTGTGAACTAAAATTAGTAATTTTTGGACTTGAAGGTATGCATGTTATTATGCTAAACTTCCCTCTTGTTTCACCTAACCATTTTGCTTCTATTTTTCTCTTGATTTTAAAATTTATCTCTCTCTCTCTTTCTCATTGTATTGTATGTTTATTAAGCTATCTCAAGTTCACTTTGAAAAAGCAATGTTATAAAAATGTCACTAATAACACTGCATCTCTTTTTAACTTCAGATTAATAGCAGTTCAGATAAACTCAAAATTTTTAGTTGTAGTACCTTTGACATCATGGGAATTATGTTTTCTTCACATTAAATTGGATTATTTAAAAATACATAAGATCTCACAATAAGAGACATGAACATAAAAATTGCAATGAGATTCACATAGATCAAAAAGCTTGATAAGCCAGTCATCTTATCATGGGGGAAAGCTTCTATCATGCATTGCTGTAGGAGTGCAAATTGGCACAACTGCTACAGAGAACAATTTGGCTATGTCTATCTTAAAATTCATATATCCTTTGGCCAACACTTCCAGAAGTTTGTTTAATTTTAATTGTTAGGTGAATTTTAATTTTAAAAGTAAGATTAATTTATTTAAATTTTACTTCTAGGAATTTAATTCACAGCTGCACTATAGATATACACAATGATATATGTGTAAGGATAGTTACTGTAGTGTTTTAGTAATAAAAAAAGTTGAAAACAGCCTAAATGTGACTTAAGGAGGGATTGGATAAAATAGTGCAATCCACATAATAGCTATTTAAAAATGAGAACAGTATCTACATAATAACATGAAAAGATCTTAGAGTATACATTAAGTGAACAAAGAAAAATGTATAGCAGTGTGAAAAATATACCACCTTTTGTGGTGGGCAAGTGGATGCAGATATTCATAGAAGTGTGTGTGTGTGTACTCTTGTGTGTGTACAGAATATCTGGACGAATATGCAAGACAATTGGGAACACCTGCTCACTCTAAAGATGAGAGCTGGGTGCCTAGGGTCAGAGGCAGCAGACTTACTTTTACTTGTGTACTTTTTTTGTGATGTTTTAAATTTTATGTCACATTTATATGAAACCCAGTTAAAGAACAATGAAAAACTTAAATGAGTTTTTACTGGCTTATTGCATATGAGGAATGACCAAAATTACTTCTTAGTGTGAGGGAAGAAAATGAATTCAATTCTTCCAACAATTTTCTGTATTAAGGCAATTGTGTCATTTATTAAATTATTGCTCAATGATCTGAATTAATGAACATGCATATCCCCAAAAGCATGGCCATGACCCATTAAACATAGCTTTATATATACCCATCACAACATCAGACCCCACATCAATCCAACTTGACCAGCATTTACTGAGGGTCTCTCCTCAGTCAAGAATCTTATCAGGAGCTGAAAACAAAAATACTCACAAGACTGACTTTTTCCTTAAGGTAACCACATGGGTAGATAATATACTGTGATCAATTCTAATATTATCCTTGAAGTCAGGAGCTATTGGAGTCATCTTTGTATTCTAGCATCTAGCATACAATAGACACTTCTGGAATACTTTGGGAGTGAATAACAAATAAACAAATTAATGGATGCTGCACTGAATATGGATGGAGACAACTCTGGAGTGATAGACAACAAGGAAGTGATAAATTGGGTCATGAAGAGATAGCCTATTCTGCAGCCCCATTCCCCAACACCAAGACTATAGCAGTACAGCACATGCAAAGGGCTACTTTTTACTGACATTGATAAACTATATTTAGTGAGTTGGCAGGTGGATAACTTCATGGTTTTCTGGAAAGAGCATGAACTGTGAGGCCAGAAAACCCTATATTAAAAACTCAAGTCTACATTTATTAACTAAATGAACATGAACAAATTAATCTTTCTGACCCTTAGCCTTCTCATTTATAAATTGGAAATAATCCTACCTAGCTTCTAGGCTAGACATAAGTGTTAGGAATCATTCATCTATCCAACAAATAGGGAGCAATTCGTGGATGCATGACACTGCTGAATAATCCATGTACTCAGTTGAACTCAGTGGTTAGAACCCAGTAGGGATTCATGTATGAAATACCTTGGGGTTATTAACATTTTTTCATAGCAGGACAACACTTCTTCTCCCCTTCAGTCAGGGAGAATTAAGCAAGAATGATTGGAAACTCCCACCAGTATGACATGAGTGGAAGGGGTCTTCATTAAGAAGGTGAAAAAGAGTAGAGTGATAAACCCATGCCTGAATCAGTAAGTTCAGAGTTACTCAGAGAGATTCTGACTCTCATTAGTGGATTCAACAGGACTTTTGGCAGAAGTCTCACGCTCTGCCTGGTGTAAGATGTGTGTGTGTGTGTGTGTGTG
>NW_006958829.1:0-950 GCF_000164805.1 Carlito syrichta
TATCTTCAATATATGTTGTTTTTGACTCTAAATTATATTGATAAGCTTTGCGGTTTTAAAGAATTTTAACATACCATAAGTTGTAGTTAAAAGAGAATGAAAGAACACTATGGTCATTTTATGTATATCATCCTTTTTATTGCTCCCATAAAATTAATGTCTTTGCACAAAGAATGTCAACAAAACCAAGATATGCTAGATGCAAAGGAGAATCCAGTTCACCATTCACACACCTTCATATCCTAGTTTTCTTATCTGCTGCCTCCATTGCAATGTTAGCTAGGACCAATCTGGATACTGCTCCTGGTCACACTGGTTTGCACAAAGCTCAAAGTCACACACTACCTCATTTAACATTAAAACCAACTACCGCATTATTAATCTCCCCAAACTTGGTATTATGTGTACAATTTCAAACATATTAGGAAGATGATGATGCTACCTGTCTTTGCCCCTCAATACACCATTTCATTTCAGGAAAAATTATACCACTAACAGTAGATCCTTCTTCTTGTAGACTTATTTCCTGTAGCTATATACTTCTTTGTATATAATTCATAATACAATATGTTGAAAAATGAAGCAATTTCAAAGAAAGCAATACCCTGAGAAAAGGAACAATCTCAAAATAAATGCATTGTTTAGAAAGAAACACAAAAGCACTAGGTAAATGCATTAGTTAATGTAGATTTCCATATGAAAACAGCTTTTCATTAGTTAAATAGCTAGAAGTTATTAAAAATTCTATACCTTCAGAATAAAGGATAATAATTATTTTACAATCCTTTTCTTTAATCTTAAAAATTAACTGTGGTGAGCTCTTCAGAATTCTCAAAAAGCTTTGCTGTTATAACTGATAAGATTTTAAGACTAAATTTAGTACAATCATCAAAAAATGACAGCTCAAGATTTTATTTGTATCTTGATAATCCCTTCCTTAGAGTTGATGA
>NW_006958830.1:0-4321 GCF_000164805.1 Carlito syrichta
CCAAACTTTAGTTAGACCTATCTGATCCTTTTTTATTTTTCAAAGCAAGAATCTTGTTGCATTAGCTGAACAAGAATTCTATTTTGGATGCTTTCTCTTAGTCATTTTCTATCTAATCACCCCTTTATTCAGCTTCTTGGCTTCAAATTTCAGCTGCATTTGGAGTTGTACTGAGTCCAGTATCTCTCTTGTATTGTAATAGTCTTGACATCCATCACAATATTTCTCAATAAAGTATTTCTTACCATTTTAACGTGTCAGAATAATTTTTTTCTTAATGATATTTAGATTTACTTTTTTGTTTTGTTTTCTTTTTTTACTTTTTAAAATTTTGCTTTATTTTTAATTGACAAATAATTGTATATATTTATGGGGCACATTGTGATGTTTCAGATATGAATACATTGTGGAGTGATCAAATCAGGCTAATTAATGTATTCATCACCTCACATATTTTGTGGTGAAAACATTTAAAATCTCCTCTTTTAGTTATCTTAAAATATAAAATACATTATTATTAACTGTAGTCACCACATTACATAATAGATCACCAGAACTTATTCTTCCTAACTGAACCTTTGTACTTTGACCAATATCTTCCTCCTTGCCCCATCCACAATCAACCCCTCAACCCCAGCCTCTGATAACTCGACTTCCTCTTTTCCTAATCACCATTTTCCATCTCGATGAGAATGACATTTTGGGATTTCACATATAATTGATATCATGTGGTATTTGTCTTTCTGTGCCTAGCTTATTTTACTAAGCATAATGTCCTCTAGGTTCATTCTTGTAGTCACCAATGACAGGATAACAGGATTTCCTTCTTTTATAGCTGAATTGTATTCCATTGTGTATATATACCCCATTAAAGTCATTTATCTGTTGATGGGCACTCCAATTGTTCCTGCATCTTGGCTGTTGTGAATAATGCTGTAAAGAAAAGGAATGTAGATTAGATATGTCTCCAACATACTGATTTCAATTCATTTAGATATATACCTGGAAGTGTGATTGCTGGATCACATGGTAATTCTACTTTTAATTTTTGGAAGAACCTCTATGCTACTTTCCAAAATGACTGTACTAATTTACAGTACCACTAACGATGGAAAAGGGTTTTCTTTTCTTTGTATCCTCACAAACACTTGTTGTCTTTCTTTTTTAAAAACTTATTATAAAGATGTGGGGTACAATCCAGGGTTAGGTATATAAACACTGACCATGTAAGTACCCTTGCTGATGAGCATGCTCCTCCCTCCCTCCCCTCGCAGTTTTCCTCAACTGTCCCCTGACAGTTTTTCCACTACTGCCCATCTCTTTCTCATAGCATTATAATCGTTCAAGATCAGGTTATGAGTGAGAACATATGGAACTCAATTCTTTGTTTCTCTGATAAATCACTGAGCATGATCAACTCCAAAGCCATCCAAGTTGTTGCAAAGTCCATGTATTTGTCTTTCTTTATGGCTGCATAATATTCCATTGTGTATATGTACCACATTTTGAAAAGTCCAGTCCAACTTCGATGGGCAACACAGTTGGTTGGAAGGATAACTTGATTTCCTCTTTTCCTATTTGGATACCCCTGATTTCCTTCTCTTGTCTAATTGTCCGAACTAGGACTTCCAAAATAATATTGAACAAGAGGGGTGAGAGTGGGCAGGCTTGTCTTGTTCCAGTTTTCAGGGGATATGTTTCTAGTCTCTGTTCATTTAGCAACATGTTAGCTGTGTGTGTATCATAGATGGTGCTTACTATTTTGAGGTATGTTCCTTTTATACCTAGGTGTTTAAGGGATTTTATCAAGAAGGGATGCTAGATTTTATCAAAGCTTTTTCTGCATCTAATGAGATAAACATGTGGTTCTTGTTTTTACATCTATTGATGCATTTAATGACATTTATGGTCTTGTGGATGTTGAACCAGCCCTAAATCCTGGAGATGAAGCCTATTTGGTCATGGTGGATGATTTTTGAGATTTGTTTTTGGATCTGATTTGCTAGAATCTTATTGAGGATTTTTGCATCTATGTTCATAAGGAATATTGACCTGTACATCTCTTTCTTTGTTGGATCTTTATCCAGTTTGGGTATCAGTGTAATGTTATCTTTATAAAATGATTTGTGGAGAATTCCATCTTTCCCAATTGCCTGGAATATTTTCAGTAGGAATGGTATCAGCTCCTCCTTGTACATTTTGTAGAATTCTGCTGGAAAGACATTCGGTCCACGGCTTTTTTTGGTAGGTAGTTTTCATATGACAGAGTCAGTTTCCTGGGTTTTTATTTGTCTATTTAGTGTCTCAATGTCTTCTTGTTTTAACAAGGGGAGGTTGTGTGATGTCAGAAAGTCCTCCATTTCATCTAGGTTATCAAGTTTGTTTCCATATAAGTGAACATAGTAATCTCTGTAATCCTTTGTATTTCTTCAAGGTCAGCTGGGATTTGATCTTTGGTATTTCTGATTATGTTTATTTGTGCTTTCTCTCTCTTTTTCTTGGTTTTCCTGGCTAAGGGTCTATCAATCCTGTTAGTTCTTTGAAAGTAGCAGCTTTTTGTTTTGTTGATGTTTTCTATAATATTTTTGTCTTCCATGTTCCATATTTCGGATCTTATTTTTGTGATTTGGATTCTTCTGCTAAAGTTGGTGTTTTGGTAGTCTTGTTAGGCTCTCCACTTGTGATCTTTCCATTTTTTTGATGTGTGCTCATAGAGATATAAATTCCCCTTTTAGAACTGATTTCATGGCAATCCAAAGGTTTTGGTAAGATGTTTCTTCATTTTCATTTGTTTCCAGGAACCTTTCAATTTCTTCTCTGTTTTCAGTGTTGACCTAGTCATTGTTCAGCATCATGCTATTTAGTGTCTATGTCTTTGTGGGTTTTGGAGAAATGTTGTTGGTTTTGATATTTATTTTTATTCCACTGTGGTCTGAGAATGTGCATGGCAAGATTTCAAGCTTATGATTTATGCTTCATTTATGACCAAGGATGTGATCAATCTTGGAGTATGTTCCATGTGGTGATGAGTTGAATGTATATTCTGTGGTTGTTGGGTAGAATAATCTGTAAGTATCTACTAAGTCCATTTGGACAAGTATCAAGTTTAGGTTCTGGATCTCCCTGTTGATTTTTTGCCTTGATGATCTATCTAGGGATGTCAGTGGGGTATTCAAGTTTCCTGCTATAATAGTGTTGAGTCAATATATAGTTTTTAGTTTATTTAGTAGTTACTTTATAAATGCTGGTGCTCCTGTGTTGGGTGCATATAAGTTTAGGATGGATATTTCTTGTTGATGGGTTGAACCGTTCATCATTATGCAGTGTCCTTTTGCATTTTTTAAAATTTTTGATAACTTAAAGGTTGTTTTGTCTGATATTAAGATTGGAACTCCTGCCTTCTTTTGTGTTCCATTTGCCTGGAAACTCATTTTCCATCCTTTAACTTTGAGTCTGTGTGTGTCCCTTATAGTGAGATGAGTCTCCTGGATGCAGCAAATAATGGGGTCATGGTTTCTTATCCAGTCCACCACTATGTGTCTTTTCAGTGGTGCATTTTGTCCATTCACATTCAGACTAATTATTCGAATGTGATTGCTTTCCCTGTCATGAGGTTCTTATAAATTTTTTTCTTTGCTTGTTTTGTTTTGGCTTTGGGGTTAATGTATGCATGTGTTTTCAAGTTTCTTGTTGTGCTATATTCTCTACTAATTCTGTGCTCTGCTGTTCTCTTGGGAAGTGTATGGTGATTCTTTGTTTTCTTTCTTCTGTGCTTAATACCTTTTTAAGTGTTTCCTGTAGAGCTGAACTGGAAGCTGCATAATCTCTTAGGGATTGGATATCTGGGAAGAATTTTAATTCTCCATCACTGATGAAGCTGAACTTGGCTGGATAGGAAATTCTTGGTTGAAATTACTTGTCTTTGAGACTTGAATATAGAGCTCCAATCCCTTCTTGCTTATAGTGTTTCTGCCAATATCTGCTGCTATTTTGACTGGTTTTCCCCACTAGGTAGTCTGACCTTTCTCTCTTATTGCCTTTAGGATTTTTCTTTTTCTTTTATGCCTACTTTGTGTAAGCAAATTACTATGTGTCTAGGGGCTGATCCTCCCATATAATGTCTTGTGTGGTTTCTCTGAATCTCTTGTGCTTGACTGGTCACATCTCTCGTGAGATGAGGAAAGTTTTCTTGGATTGCCTCCTGGAATACTTGTTCCAAGTTGTTCTCACTTTCCCTTTCTTCTCCTGGGGTGCCAATCAGGTGTTGGTTCAGCCTCTAGATATAATCACACATCTCTTGTAGGCTTTGTTATTTCTTTTT
>NW_006958831.1:0-612 GCF_000164805.1 Carlito syrichta
TGATCTCAGTCTGTTCATGTTGATACCAGCACCATACACAAATGGATGCTCTTCTTTTCTTTCCTTTACTTTTGAGTCAGAGTCTCACTCATTGCTTTGGAGATTTCTTATTTGCTGCCAGAGTCTCCGTCAGCTGGGCTAGGGCATGGTGGCACGATCATAGCTCCTGGAACCTTGACCTGTGGGACTCAGGTGGTCCTCCTACATTGACCCCTGAGCAGCTGGGACTCTGGGGGTCACCACACCTGATTCAATTTTAGAGACATTCGTAGAGACGAGGACTGGCCACTGTCCTGGGCTGGTCTGACACCTGGGCTCAGGCAGTCTCCCCCCTCGGTCTCCCAGGGCACAGGTATGATGGACATGAACTATGGTGTCTGGCCTGGACTCACATGTTTTGTTGGCAGGGGCATCAAGGAATGCCCAGGACCGAGGTCACTGCATCATGTGTAGTCAGGACCACGGGCACCACAACAGCTGATTCCAGTGTTTGCATTCCAGGGAGTGAAGAGTTCTCACTATGTGGCCCAGGCTAGGCTAGAACTCCTGGGTTCCAGAGTTCACCCAACTCGGACTCCCAAAGCCACAGCCCGATTGCCTGCCAATCCACCG
>NW_006958832.1:0-517 GCF_000164805.1 Carlito syrichta
CGAGAACTGTTTTTTTATTATTATTATTATTATTATTATTATTATTATTATTATTATTATTTTGAGCTGAAATCTCACTCTTTTGCTCAGGTTGGAGTGTAGTGTTATGCTCATGGCCACAGCAGCCTTTTTCCATTGGGCTCAGGTGATCCTTTCACCTCAGCCTCCCACATAGCTGAAACTACAGGTATGGGCCACCATGCCTGGCTATTTTTTTATTTATTGTAGAGAGAAGGTCTTACCAGGTTGCCCACACTGGTCTTGAATCCCTGGACTCAGGCAATCCTCTTGCCTCTACCATCCAAATGCCAGGATTACAGGCATGAGCCACTGCACCCAGCAAGAACTTCTCTTCTAACATTTTCATTTTATGAGTGAGAAAACAGACTCAGAAAAGTCAGATTGACCTGTCCAAGTTTAATGTGAGTATCATTTCAACTTTTATAGAACCTGACTCCCTTGCCAGGACTCTGCTCTGATCAAAGACCAGAACTGGGAGAAATAGGACTTTCAATAT
>NW_006958833.1:0-3636 GCF_000164805.1 Carlito syrichta
TCCTTCCTGGGGACCAGGAGGAAACGAATCCCCTTCCTGTCTGACAGCTTGGAACTCTGGATCTGCTCATCCTCTGCCTGAGGCCTGGGCTCCATCAGCACAGAGGCTGCTTTGGAGGCCACACATCCTCCTTTCCCCACAACGAACCCCCTCAGGTTCAGTTAGTGGGATCTCTAAGTGGATCCACTGGCCACAGTAAGTTAAAATTTAAGTAGATTCGGTTAGTCATTAGGTTTCTTGTTTCCTACAGGTATCTGGGCAGCTTCACTCCTTCTGAAAAGCTGAGGGAGGCTAATTCCATAAGACCTCGGGGGCCTGAACTTAGGTGGCGTCCAGACACTGGAAGAGCCCATCACAGCCCTTCTCCATTGAAGGGTGGATGCCATCGACCCTGCTGGGCAGGTGTGTCCTTGTCTCAAAGGTTTGGGGATGAGGGTCTCACTGTCCAGATGGCCCCAGGCATCTCCGTCAAACGCTCTATGCAGCCTAGGAAGAAAGTCCAAAGGACAGGAGACTAGTTATTCCTGGGGTGTCATCAAGACGTCCAGAAAGGACAAAGTCACATCAGAGCCAGTTGGGCAGGAAAGAACCTCACAGTCTCCAGGTCAGACCAAATGGAATCACTGGATAAGAGTCAGTGTCAAGTGTAGGTTCAAGGAGAGCCAGAGGATCTCTGGAAGGATAGATCCTTTGAAGGCCATGGGTGACAGGACGACTGGACCCTAGCTCACCCTGAGTGCACTGCGCAGTGCTCAGCCCATTGTCCCTGGACCCAGCTCAGGACGCGTTCACACACTGATGGATGGATGTAGGGGCACAGCCCCATACTTCAAGCAAAAATCTCAGGACAGGGTACTCTCAGTTCCTGCAGAGAGTGGAGCTACTAGGCCAGATGGGAATCCTCTTGGTAAAGCAAAAACCCCTTGGTTTGAACTCCGAGTGACGGGGGCAGATATGCCACGTCTCCTCTCCCTGTCCCTTCTGAGTGGAGACTGGGGAAAATGATAGTGGTTCTTCTCAGGACGCACTCCAGGAAGGGAACAGTTTCTGGCCGGGATCCTCAGCTCCATTTTGGTTGCCTTAGAGCAAGATGAAGCTGCCCTGCATCAGCGCCCCGGGGGCAAGGGTAAGAGGCTCTCCCTGTTACGAAGGAGGTCACCAGGGACTGTCGATGTGGCCAGCGGCCCCTGTGGCAGAAAAAGTAGCCCGTGACTGTGGGTGAATGCCCCGCCTGAATTAACTCTGAACTCTGACACTTGAACTTTACACATGTTTGCAGGTCATTTGTTTGTGCCAATGAATATTCAAGTGGATGTGTGAAAATTCGTGTGTGTGTGTCTGTGTGCGTGTGCACGTGTCAGTTTTCTGACTGGGCCTGGATTCGTTGCTCATATGTATGCAGGTCCCTATAACTGTCACCCAAAGAGCCCATAGCTGGTAGAAAGGCATTCAGGATGCTGTCTTATAAGTGCCCTCATTTTGGGGTGATGTGTACAGGGAAACCAAAGACAAAAGTATAGATGTGGCCAGCTACAAGGCAAGTAGATCTCTGCACTGACACTTCACAGACCCAGCGCATATATACTATAGGGAATGGGTATGTGATTCAGCAAGAAATGACAGGCAACCACGCAGAACAGGCAAGAAGACTACGAGCCTCATGGCCTATAATTTGTGGGAGAAAGTCAAAGATAGTTGAACCAAAAGCAGAAGTTTGCTTTCTTCATGTAGGCTTGTGAATGTGGTAGAAATGGGAGGACAACGTAGAACTGGGGCTAAAGAGAAGTCAGATGACTGATTCGCTTCCAACATGGAGTCACTGTTGTCTGCCCACATCCTATGAGAGCACAGAGTTAATCCTGGTGGGGCAGAATGAGGCTACAGCTGAGTTTGCACTCAGCTGGCCACTTCTCCTTAGATGACAACTTGGAACCTGCTGCTAAGTCCCAGCTAGTCAATGTTGCCTGACAGTGGTACTACTGCTGCATTGTAATTCTTCACATTGTATTTTTTTTTCTTTACAGATGATCTTGGCCATCTACTTGTTAATCAACTACCAGGGTGCAATCTTTCCCCCTACTCAACCTTGTAAATGGTAGTAGGATTCTGACTGTGGTCCCTCCCTGTTTCTCACTTTCTCTAGGCATAAGAAGGTTGATACAGAGGGACACATGTGTGTGCCATACTCCGCAGCCCAGTTATCCAAAGGAGGACTGAATGCATCGGCTCAGGGAGGTCACAGGACGTTTTGGTTGTTGTTTGATATTTATCATACTTACACTACAGCAGAGTGTTTTATCTGCCTTTGAACATGTTACACTTGCTGAAATTGCCCTTCTTCCTTTCTCTCCATGTACTTATAGATATCAAAATTGCCAAAGCCTCGGAGCGAGATTCAGGCTCGAACCAGAGTTGGAAATAGGTGAGGAGAGATGCACAAACACACCGGGTAGGGCGGGTAGTGATGTCTTCCTCCGCTGAAAGTCCAAGGAGGGGCCAGGCGAGGGTGCTCAAGCCTGTAATCCCAGGACTTTGGGAGGGTACGGTGAGCACATTGCCTGAGCTTGCAGTTCAAGAACAGCTGGCCAACTTGGCAAGACCTCAACTCTATGACATAAAATAAAAAAATTAGCTGGGATTGTTTGCACGTGCCTGTAGTTTTGGGTACTTGGAATCTGATGTGAAAAAATCGCCTGAGCCCAGCAGGGCAATTCTGGCGTGGCCGTGAGCATGCTACTGCACTCCAGCCTGAGTGATGGAGGAGACTCCAACTCAAAAAACCCCAAAGGAACGAAAAAGCAAAAAGAAACCACAAAAAGAACGTAAAGATGGGAGCAAGACAGTGTTGAGAGCTGTGGTCTTGTCAAGCCCATTTCAGAGTCCATGAACACCCCATGTGTGGACCTGGTGAATGCTACCGAGCCCCTGAAAAAAACACATTCAGGGAAGCAGGAAAATTCTCGATTCCTCTGTTCGATCATTGTAGGCAGTATTCTTGACCAGGTTAGGGCTGGTTTCCAAGGTGGGCTGCTTCTGTGGCACCACTCCATTCCTGCTGTTGTCTGCGTGTGAACAGGGGCTCCATGAATGAGGTGAGTGATCTCAGAAGAGTGGCCAAAGGCCGCTTGTTTGTCCCTGAGCCTTGTGAGGATACTTAGAAGGTGCCAGCTATGAAGCACAGGAGAGACTGTCACCATGCTCTGAAGATCCTAGCACCGTGGTCTTGGCATTCCCAGGCTCAAGACCTGAAAGCAGGAAATTTCTTCTGCTTAAAATGATTCAGTGTAAGATTAGAGTTTAGCAGCGTGTAGGACAAAGAGAACTTCCCAGGTCTTCATTTTCATAGTTGACCTTGAAAAGGTTTCATTCAGTGATCTCAGTATTTTATCACGAGCACGTACTTAGCATGTGTTGACCAACAAGAAGATGACCTCAGTGCCCTCCCTGTTTTCCTACTTTTACCCAAGGAACATCTTTTGTTGCCCCAGACAAAGACAGTCCTCAAACGGGAAGGTTTTGCCGCGATGGAAGAGGTGAGACACATGTGGCCAAAGCACTAGAAAGTAACGAGATAGACGAGCTGAAAGACTGTTGTGAGCAAGGGAATATGCATCTGGAGAGGCGTCTTGCATGAAA
>NW_006958834.1:0-749 GCF_000164805.1 Carlito syrichta
AAACTAGAACCTCCTAATCCACCATCTTGCTGATTTTTTTCTAAGTTATAAGAAGTTCAGCTGGGTGCAGTGGCTCAGCCTGTAATTCCAGCACTTTGGGAGGCCAAGGCGAGAGGATCGCCTGAGTCCTGGGGTTCGAGACCAGCCTGGGCAACTTGGTGAGACCTCGTCTCTACAATAAATCACACACACACACACACACACACTAGCCAGGCATGGTGGCATGTGTCTGTAATTCCAGCTAATTGGAAGGCGGAGGCGGAAGGATCGCCTGAGCCCAGCAGGTCGAGGTTGCGGTGTTCATAACAATACCACTGCACTCGCCTGGGCGACAAGCGTGAGACTCCAACTCAAAAAAAAAACGATGGTCGATAACCATCATGCATAGCTGGCAATGTCTAAATCCTTTTTCTCATGGCGATTCATATGAAAAAAAAGCTACTTTGTATGGTTAAGTGTTATCACGTTTCCATTTTGGACATTTTTGCTTACTTTTCTGAGGAAAAGACATAAATGTGATCTAACTAAATGCAAATTATAATTCAGAAGCATGGAAGACATTGACATTTCTGTGGTTTCCAATATCAGTGCTGCCTGATTGTCTGTATTGCCAAAGTTGACTTTTGTTGCTTTGCCTCATATATACTGGATTTGACTACAGTAGCTGTCTGGGGCTTCTTATGGTTAGAGTTCTAGTCTCCCTAAAGTCCTAACTCTCAGTATCTGTAACTATGCATTTATTCACCTTA
>NW_006958835.1:0-634 GCF_000164805.1 Carlito syrichta
CTAGTGGTCTCGGGGACCCTAGCGCTGGTTCTGAGGAACCAGGGGCCTCTTTCACACACACTTGAAAGTGTATCACGTCTTTCAGTTCTAGCTCCAGGGGGCAAAAAGAATGGGATCCACAAGTTTGCAGCCCTCTGGTTTTTGTACCCTTCTGCCTGAGTAGACGCCCCTATGCTGACAAAAATCTGGCTTCTTTTTCCTCTTTCTTTGCCAACATTTGCTTTTTCAACATCATGAAATCTCTCTCTCTTCTTCTTTTATTTATTTTTTTTAAGAGTAAGAGTCTCACTCTGTGGCTTACACTAAAGAACAGTGGCATGCTCACAACCACCACAGACTTGACCTGCTGGGCTCAGAAAAACCTTCAATGTCATTCTTCCAAGAGCTGGCAGGTGTGCACCACCATGCCTAGCTAATATTTTAATTTATCACCGAGAAAATGTCTCGCCAAGATGTCCAAATTGATCTCCAACCTCTGGGCTCAGGTGATCCTCTTGCCTCCACCTTCCAAAATACTGCGAATATAAGCATTATCAACCATGCCCACCTTCTCTTACTTTTACCACCAACATATATTCTTTGGTTGGTGTCGGGGTCCAGCCCGACCTGAGGGGAGTTGGACCTGCTCCAGGGA
>NW_006958836.1:0-715 GCF_000164805.1 Carlito syrichta
CCACCTTGCAGACATTCTATCCTGGGACTTCAGTATCTCCACCATCACATTTGGTAATTCTCCTAATAAATTCCCTCTCATCTATCTCTCTATATCTATCTATCTATCTATCTAGCTATCTATTGTCTATTGGAAATGGCTTCCTAGCCAAAACAGTCTCCTTGATGAATGGTCTTTTGACAAACCTGACACAAGATCAGATTATTTAAGTCCTTTTTACACCCTCTTACAAAGACAATATGCATTACTCCATGATAAGTGGCCTCCAGTGTGACAAAAGTAATAAACCAATATGTTCATTTACAAAAATTATGCTCCTTGTGTGTAGAGCATTGACAAGAGAAAATTATATATTATTATTTTGGAAATTTAAAAAATGGATGTCAAGAAATGCTATGGTACTTTATCAGAAATCTCAATATCAGTTTTATGATTGCTCTCCACTATTTATCAATTGAGTCAGCACAATTCTAAACAAATTGCATCAAGATTCTTGAGCTGATATACAACCAAGTTATTTCTAAAACACTTATGCAAATTCAAATGACATAGAAAAGTCAAAATCAGAAATGATAAATAAATTGAGAACTATTGCCTTATCTAAGTTTAAAACTTATTAAAGACTAGTGCTGCAGATATCATGCAAACACATACATTCAATTATTTTTCTATAAATATAAAATAACCTAAAAATAAAACAAATATTTTCATTTAA
>NW_006958837.1:0-756 GCF_000164805.1 Carlito syrichta
CTGTATATGAGGACTCTAATTACAGAAATTCCTGCTTCATTCTCAGCAAGACGCCGAGACATTTCCTGGAGACCTAGAATTCCAGTTGTTTGGATATCAACAGAAAGACTCCCGAAATTCTTGTGGAATTGGATCCCAAGATTCCTGGTTCACTTTTCAAAAGACACCCTAAAAATGTGGCTACATAGAAGCCCAGATTGCTGAGAAACCTTATCAAGAGACCTTGTAGATGTAGGTGATTGAGAAATCCAAGAACTCGATTCCTTCTCCGTTCTCAGCAAGATGCCCTGATTTTCCCTATCTATATGTATTCCAAAATTCTGTATACTAAAATACAGATGCCCAGTTTTTTCCTAGAGATGTGGAATCCATGATTCCTGGTTACATTTTAATAATTCTTGCTAAATATTTGGCAACTGCAAAACCCTCGGCCCCTCTCCAAATAAAAGTACAAACGAAAATTTATGGAATACCAAGTTCATCTGAAGACCAGAGTTACATCCAAATACAGCAATAAGATACTTTTGTTCCGGGAATCTGGCCTTAGTTGTTCTGAGGAAGGTAAGGAACTTGAACTACCAGATACCTGTTTATACATCTCAAGAGAATCAGAATGTTGCTGGAGTCATGGAATGACTGATTCATGATACCCAAAAGCCAAATATCTCCGAAACACGAGACGAGCTTGAACCCTGATTCTTGTTTATCCCGTAGCAAGACACCCTGAGAATTTTTCGGATTGGGGACTAGTTTATC
>NW_006958838.1:0-3839 GCF_000164805.1 Carlito syrichta
AAACAAAAAGGGGAGGGAGGAATTGACATCGGAAGCATAAAGTTGGAGAGAAAAGACATTGGGTTGCAAACTAAGAAACCCTAAAAACTGGAAAAGGCAAGGAATATTCTCCACTGGAGTCTCCAGAAAAAATCAACCCTACATAACTCTTAACTTTAACTCTATAAGAAATAATTTTGACTTCTAGAACTATAAATAAGCAAATTTGTGTTGATCCTACCTACTATGTGTATTACAATTTTCATGGCAAATAAGTAGATATGCTACCTTTAATTTAAGGCTCTCCATATACTCCCTATTCAACTGAGACTTTTTCAAAGACATATAAATACCTAATTTGCCAAGTTTCCTGAGTGCATAGTTGCTTGTTTGGGTCAATGGATTCATCCATTATTTGAGTACTAGAAGGAGCTAAGAATACTTTAATTTCTAGTCCCTGTCTTATAAGTTATTTTCACCTAATTCTTTTATTGCACCTGTTTTGACAGTCCTGAATCAATTGTTATTATTTTTGGTATTAAAATTAGCAAGGTCTATTTCTATTCAGTCATAGACTCACCATCTTCTTATCTTGCCATTTGTTCCTGATCGTCATGTTTTCTTTATGTTGTTTATTTTTACTGAATATATTTTTCTATATTTCTATCTTAAAATGTCTTTATTTCACACTTATTCTTCTATGATTATTCTTCATCTTCAGGACACTATTTTAAATTGCTATTTTTAGGTTACCATGACTGCTGCTGAAATGCTTACTGTGTGATAAATTGTTCCTCAGAAGGTATTCTATGTCTCTCTATGGTTGTTTTAAAGTCTTTTTTATTGGTATATTGAGTTTTGGGAATAATGTACTTAAGTGTGAATTTATTTTTGTCTGTCTTTTAATAAGCTTATAATGTGTTCTAAATCTACAAATGTTTCTCTTTCGTGAAGTATGGAAGATTCTCAGCCATATCTTTCATTATCTCTGTTGTATTTTTTGTAGTATTATTTTTCAGAAACATCAATTTGATATATAGCATATATTTCATTCTCATTTCTATAAATTCTTTCTATTTTCTATTTTTTCTCTCTTTTTATATTGTAGGTAATTCTTTATTTAGCACTACCATAAAGCTTTTTTTAAAATTATGTCTAATTCACCGTTGAACCTACACACATTTCTGAATTTGCTGGTAAAAAAAATTTTTTATATACCTAAAACTACTTTGGTTATTTTTAAAAATGTTTTTTGACAATACTTTGGTTATGAATCTACAACTTTAGCAGTTTGAAACAGACTTATTTGCCATTCTTACAATTTGTTCAATTAAATTATTTTCTTTACAGTTCAAATATGTTGTTTGTTGTGTTTAAAAATTCTAAATCATCATATATATGTTTTATAGTTTCTGATTGTAAGCTAAGTGACTATAAACAAGTCATGATCACTAGGTATCCTTAACCGTGGTAGATGAACCATTCATAGCTGTTCATCATTTTCTGCTGTCAAACATTCCTGGAGTACTACTATTCTATATTAAATCTTCACTTTTAGAATTCTTCAGTTTTAAGCTTCATTGATAATACAGTCATCGTGGACCCTGTGGCTATGAGTTCCACTACCTCTGCTATATATGACATTATTTTTTCCAAAATTTATCTTCAGAGTTTTCTCCCTTCCCCACAAAATGAAAAGTATTATGAATTCCTGTTGATGGAACAAGAATAGAGACCTAGACTGCCATTTAAGAGGAGAAAAGGGAAGGGTTATAACTGAGTTCAGTGTTTTTCTGTTTGTTTGTTTGTTTGTTTTGAGTTGGAGTCTCACTCTGTCACCCAGAATGGAGTGCAGTGGCCGCTCTCGGCCACCGCAGCCTCGACCTGCCGGGCTCCGGCAATCCTTCTGCCTCAGCCTTCTGAGTAGCCAGAATTACAGGCATGCGCTACCACGCCTGGCTGATTTTTTGATTTATTGTAGAGATGAGGTCTCGCTGCCCAGGCGGGTCTCGAACCCGTGGACTCAGGCAATCCACTCACTTCAGCCTCCCAAAGGCACGGGATTACAGGCTGAGACACCGAGCCTGGCTGAGTGTTTAAGAGGAGATGCTGAACTGAATTTCTGTAAGTATGGTTTGATTCCCACTGCGCTGATCTAGCTAGACTTTGATGATCTGCCTTTTTTCCTTACAGCACTGGCAAGAATATATAGAGAGGAGTCATAGCTGAAATATTCTAATTCAGATGATTGTTGTCTTGCTTCATAGGCAAGTCCGGGTTTTGGAGCGCCTAGGCCTACGTTTGTGGTGCCTAGAAAATGAAACAAAGGTCATAGACATGGAGTGAGTATGTGATTCATGCATTCATTTGTTCAGTCAGCAAATATTATGAAAATCATGAGATAAGCTCAAAGAGCAGGTATGACCCGTGTATTTAAAAGAATAATGTCTATATCCTTCTAAAAACCCTAGCATGTACGTATATTGAAAGGTTTGTATTATTATCGGATCCTGGCATTGGATGAGGAGTCAAGCATATGGATTGGACTGCATACAATTCACTAAAGCTATATTCCGTGACACTGTCAGAACGTATGGTATAACACAACTATTGACTTCCACTATTTGTCAAACTTTTCTTCTGAAAAGTTGTTCGCCTGGAGCCTGGATGCACTCACCTCTAGTCCTTTATTCCCCAAACACAATTCTGTACACTTTATACTTAATGAAAAAACAAAATCCCTCTGGAAACTGCAGAGCTTCATGCTTGAACAAGAGTTTACAGTTTGAACAGTTGCTTCCCTTCCACTCCGCTCTCATGACTTTTCTTTCTTCTGGGTACTCATACTGTCCTCCACACAGTGGAGTACTACTTTGTCTTGAACTGCTATCTCTGGTTTGGGCAGGGAATAGTGTGTTTCAGTACTCGGTGCTTCTACCTGGGTCCTGCCCTAAGTTTATTCATACCCAACAATCCAGGTTCAGTTTTTTTTTGGTACTTTTTTTTTTTTTTGCTTTAGATTTTTCATACTATCAACCTCTGTGACTCCCTGTCCCCAAATATTCACAATCTCAAGTGAAATTTGTATTTTGGAAGAAATTGGATATTCACGAATTTATGATGCCACTGTTCCTATTTCAAATGTTAACCAAGCTCATTGCCCCATATTTAGCTGTTTGAGAATAATAAGATTCTCATTAATATGTCTGACTTGTGTAAATTGCACAAACTATAATTAAATGTTGTGTGATGAATGAGCTTGGTGCTGGGCTAGGTGTGTTGGCACAATTGGGTTAGGATTGTATGTATGATTGATTTAATGCTTACAAATGATAATGTTTAAATGTTACATGGGGTAGGTTTTATTTGAATGGGAATGATATGCGTGGTTTGTGCGTGGGTGTTAGTATGACACTTATCTATGTGTGTCCATTGTATGTCCTATGAGTTATTATTATCCTTCAATTGTAATAAAAATCTTAGGGAATTAAATTATAAGTATATATAAACTAATATAATTATGTGATAATTATATGAAGAAATAGACTTCAACTGTAAACTTAAAGTTCATTTCTTTGCCACTCTATTCTTTGTGAGTAAAATGATTTTAAGCAACCACAAATAGGTATTAGTGCCTAGGACAGGCAATCAAAACTATTTACAACTTTGGGTAGAATCATGGAAAATTCAAACATAAAAAGAATTAAGCAACTTAGTTTACAAGAGAGTAAAATGAGAAATATATTAAACATATCATCAACTAAAAATATAAACCAAAAAGTAAACCCCAGACATAAAATGAAAGCTTTATTTAATCTTAATCATTATTATGCATCCACTTTTGTGTTTGGCAGAGTCTC
>NW_006958839.1:0-741 GCF_000164805.1 Carlito syrichta
TACACTTTACTCATGCAAAATTTTTTTAAGATCCTGGTGATTGTAGCTTCTGAGCACCAAATCTGGACAGGCTGTATGGTAAATTATTTGCCGTTTCCAGAGTAGGAGATACATTTTAGATCTAAATATGGAGACATTTCTAGTCTTTTTAAAAGTCTCCATTAACAATGATCAGTATATCTAAAACTCAGAGACATTTGGGAAATTGACACATGCAAGAATCCCATGAATAGTCCTTCCTTCTTCTTATATTGTATAATTTGGTTCTTGGTTATATTCTATTTTATGATAGTCTATTGTCTAAACACTTGGTCTTTGTGAAGGCAGAGTTTATACTTTATATGCAGTTTTATCTTTTTAAATTTCTTTTGGACAACTAGATGCATGATGCTTCAAAGGATATGTCTCTGCTGTCGAACAAATCAGTATGAAGGCAATGTATTCAATATAACATGAAATAGTGTTACTTGCAAGGCACTCTTTACAAGATAATAAATGACTGCCTTCTCACAAATTCTTCTTTTAACTTTAAGCTTCTGCATTAGTGTCCCATTCCTTCTGTAACGAATTATTACAAACCTAGAAGTTTAAGACGAAACAAATCTGTTAGCACACACTTCTGTGGGTCAGAGATCCCGCCTGGGTCTCACGGGGTCTAAAATCGAGGTGTCAACAGGACTGCCTTCACCTCTGGAAGCTGTAAGGGAGAATTTTCTTACCTGCCATTTTCAGCTTCTGGAG
>NW_006958840.1:0-769 GCF_000164805.1 Carlito syrichta
CCGGCCACCGCAGCCTCGACCTGCTGGGCTCCGGCGATCCTTCCGCCTCAGCCTTCCAAGTAGACAGAACTACAGGCATGTGCTATTACACCCAGCTAATTTTTTTATTTATTGTAGAGACGAGGTCTCGCCAAGTTTCCCAGGCTGGTCTCAAACCCCTGGACTCAGACAGTTCACTCTCCTCGGCCTCCCAAAATGCTGGGATGACAGACTGAGCCACTGAGCCCAGTCGGTTTTTTATTTATATTTTATCATTTAATTTTGCTACTTGCAATATAAACTCTGTGATGTAAAAATTGTGTGTAAATTGAGGTGGTGCACAAATAAGTGAAGTTGGTGTCACATTCAAATATATTAGTTATGATCATTAACAAAGACATAATTTTTTAAGGATTAAGCTGACCGGCATGAGGCACCTTGAGTGAGTTTCTTCTACAGAGTCAACCAAGACAGAAAGAGTTTCCTCAGCATCCAGAGAGGAACTAGTTAGCAGCATGCCCCCCAAGTCTCCAAAGGAGTGATAACAACCACTTAGCTAGGTAGAGGCAATAATGAACACCAGCCTCATATTTCGCCAGTTACAGTTACATTATTGTCTCCCTCTTTTTCACTAGCAATCAAATCTATCCTAACAGCAGTTCATAGCAATCTTCCTGGTAACAGTTCACAAAGATTAACTTTAGAGGCTTCTTACTTGATTGCGTGTAGGTTGAAGAGACATGGCTTTAAACAAATCCATAAAATTATTTTTTTCATTACCTACAACATC
>NW_006958841.1:0-806 GCF_000164805.1 Carlito syrichta
CCATATACTGAATGTGAATCTCTATTTATTCAAGGTGTCAGGTGACCTTTAGAAAGTTTGATAAGCTATGTTTGGGATAATAATTATTTCAGATAAAAAAATTTAATTATTTCCCAAGAAGATAATTTAAGAAAATTACAATGGAAAGCCCCATCTTCAAATGCAAAATTGGGGGATGAGCTTAGGATGGCAGTCAACAGGTCGTGCTGTAAAAATCTCCATGGAGGCTAGTGACAATAGGGACTCTCCATGTGAGTAGGCGGGTGTTGGTGGGAGCATGAATTTCCATCTCAGGGGATACTCAGCCTGGGTCTCCCTTCTGAGGGCGATTGCAAGCTCCCATTACCCTGAAATTAGAGCTCAGCTCCCAAGATCGCCACATAAATGTCTACTGCGGTAACACACCTGAGAAAACCCTGCTGAATTCAGCTGATTTCCAGCACCTGGCACCTGGGACACAGCATCACCTGGCATACGGGACCCGCTGGAGTGCAGGATTTGATTTGTAAAGAGAAAGCAATGGGGGAATTCATGAGAGAGAAATACATGCCTGGTAAGAAGCCACCCACAACAGCCATTTTTCAGGCAGAAACTTGCATTGCTCCGTACTAACCTCCAACCCGTTGTATAAGCATCACACAAACAATTGCCCCAGGTGCACCCTTAGCATTGAAATAGGAGAGAGACCTAACAAGGCACTAGAAAGGGCTGCCCATGCAACCCAGAGAGCCAATCGCTGTGAATGGCAGATCAATTACTAAGGGCTGGATTGTGGTCCAGAGGAAATATACTGAGAGCACAAACTT
>NW_006958842.1:0-2747 GCF_000164805.1 Carlito syrichta
CCAAGCCCGGCTTTTTTTTTTTTTTTAAGAGATGAAGTCTGGTCAAGTTGCCTAGGCTTGCCTTGAATATTTTTAGTTTTTATATTTTTAAGGTTGTTTTTGAGTCAGGGTCTCACTCTGTCATCCAGACTACAGTGCAGTGGCACAATCATGGCTCGCTGCATCCTTGACCTTCTGAGCTCAAGAGATCCTTCTGCCTTAGCACCCTAAGTAGCTGGGACCATGTATGGCTAATTTTTTACTTTACTATAGAGACGAGGTCTATGTGCCTTGGATGCTCTTGAACTTCTGGGTGCAAGAGATCCTTGTGCTTCAGCCTCCCAGAGTGTTGGGCTTACAGGCATGAGCAACTATACCCAGCCCCTCACTGCTTCTAGGTGTCTTCCTCCTTTTTGGTATTATGCAGTTTGACTGTTATTTCTTTTCTTTTTTAAGCCTATTTTTTACACACTCCACCTCTAAATTCAGGGATTCATTTTTTCAGTTGTTTTAGAAACTTGTACATCACTAATGTTTTGAAAAATATTTCCATTCTTTTCACATATTCTATTCAAACCATTACATAAATGGTTGAAGAAATGTTTCATATCTTCCCATTCTAGTCTCAATTTCTAATTGCATTTTTAATTACCTTTTATTCCTTTACTGTTTGTGAGTATATAAACTGTGCTCAATATTTCAGCTCACTAGTTCTGTTATTAGCTCAGTCAAGTTGACTGTTTAGCCCATATATTGTATATTGATTTATTATATTTGTTTTGTTTGACTCCTTTCAAGACATTGCTTGTCAAACTTGTAGTGACTTGTTCTTTTCACATTACTTATTTTTCTACTTTTCTCACTGTATACTTGGTTTTTGAATAATATGGGTTTGACCTGCACAAACCTGCTTTTTTTCAATAACTGTACTGGAAATGTTTTTCATAATTTGTGGCCATTTGAAAAAAAACTCACAGACGTACTACATAGCCTAGAAATTTATTAAAAGTTAGTATGTCATGAATGCATCAAATATATGTATATTATAGTCTATTTTGCCATTTACTACCATAAAACATATACAAATCTATCATAAAATAGTAAACTTAAAATTTATGCACTTACAGATTATACATGGCACCATTAGCAGAAAAGTGTAACAAATGTAAAGATGCAGTATTAAATCATAACTGCATAAAATTTACTGTGGCACATATTGTACCATTTAGTAATTTTGTGGTCACCTCCTGCTGCTATGTGGTGAGAGTAAATGTTGTGAGATTCTACTTAACAGGCCATGAGATGCTGATGTCTCTCCATGAGCAGTTGGTCCGCAGAGCCAATCAAGGAAATTATAAAAAAGCAATTATGGATGTGGCAAAAGGTTGGGAGGTAAGGGTCTCGAGATATGGATCTAAAAGACATTCAAGAACTAATAGGCACCACACCAGAGAAGTTAACAGCAGATGACTTGACAGAGACCAGTGCTTCCATTGCTTCCAACCTCCAACAGGTGTTGGGAAAGATGACACAGAAGAGGTGGAGGCAAGAAGACTGCCTGAGCCCAGGGGTTTGAGACCAGCCTGGGCAAATGAGGCGAGACCTTGTCTCTACAATCAATCAAAAAATTAGCCAGGCACGGTGGTGTGCATCTGTAGTCCCATTACTTGAAAGGTTGGGAGGTTGTGGCAGGAGGATCACCTGAGCCCAGTAGATAGAGGCTGTGACCATGCCATTGCATTCCAGCCTGGGTGACAGAAAGCCCAACTTAAAAAAAAAGGAGTATACCAATTAAAATTTAACTTAATACACTCTCTGTGAATTACATCTTCATAGAGCTTTCTGAACACCATTAAAGTCCTTCAAATTTCTAAGTAGGTCAAACGACGAACACTTAATGAACATGGAACAGTGAATCACATATTAAGTCTTGCATGAATAACAGGCAAGTAAAAAAGAGGGAGATCCTGAATCAGGAGCCGTTAGATTTTAGTGGAATAAACTCAATGTAAAGCAGAGAAAACAGGTTTGCTCTCAGATTTTAAATAATTTCTTTTTTTCCAACAATTTTCTTTCTTACCTAAGTACACACTCACATATGCACTAACACAACCTCCTCTTCCCTAGTTCTCTTACTAAAGATTATCTTTAGAGCGACATATTGTATATTTCATTCAACGTACATTAAAACCAAAAATCTGTATGTGCATTGCAGACTGAGGGAAGTACAAAGTGTATATAAAAATATAAAATAAAATTTTACAATAATCAGTAAAGATTCAGAAAGGTATGTCTTATAATTATACTCCTGTGTAATCTTTATTACCACCAACATAATGACACATACCTACAAAAAAAGAGAAAACAAAAGAAAACCGATGAAAAAAAGGATCATGAGAGACATCAGTCCACTAAGTGACTCAACAGTATATGGCCATCATCATCAATCACTCAAAAAACAACAGATGCTGGAGAGGATGCCAGGAAAAGGGAACACGTCTACACTCCTGGTGGGAGTGCAAACTAGTATAACCTCTATGGAAAAACAGTCTGGCAATTCCTAAAAGATGTAAAAATCAACTTCCAAACAATCCACAATCCCCCTTCTGGGAACATACCTGGAGGAACTCAAATTACTCTATAAAAAAGATACCTGCACACACGTTTACTGCATTATTCACACATCAAAAACATGGAACCAACTGTGCTGCCCACTGAAAGAGGACTGGATAAAAAATGTGGTACATATACACAATGGAATATTATGC
>NW_006958843.1:0-5187 GCF_000164805.1 Carlito syrichta
ATGTATAATTTAAAAACAAACAAGCAAAAACAAATTTTCTTAATTCCAGAAACTAAGATAATTGAAGCTGACATAATAAATTTATGTTATTCAATAGTAGCCAAAATAAACTTTTATCAGTATGTATTTTGGGGTCATATGGATATAATATTAGATATAATTTTAAGTAATTTTCTCAGCCTGAATGTCAATTTCCTTCACTAATATTTCCAAGGTGTTTAATATTAAAGGTAAAAGAACAGGGCAGATAATAAAATTGGGCTCAGTCTACTGACATTAAAAGTCATTCAATTTAACAAACATTTATAGAATGCCTACAGTGTGCCAAGCACTGTGCCAGTTGCTGTGGATACAAAGATAAAAAGGGAGTTTTCAATTGTATAGAAAAAAACAGAAATAAAAATTATAATACACTGTGATAAGTTCAACTATAAAAATATATCTACCAGTTTATTAACACTCTGGGGACTGTAGGGAAGAGACCCAGAAAAGCCACCAGAGAAGGTGACATCTGCACATGGTTTGTTAATGAAAAAAAGTTTTCCAAATAGAGAAGAAGGGTGGAAGGAAATAATTTGAAGATGAGAGCAGAGTGCATGCATTGATACAGAGGTCTAAAACAATCTAGCATATTTAGGGATGTTGAGTGTTGCTAAATGTAAAGTACAAAGTGGGATTATAGACAAAGCTGAGATAGAAGCTTGCCCATAGATAAAGGAATGGAATACATTCCCTGTTGAGGGAACAGCACCATGATTTGTACTGAACTGCACAAATACCATGCCATTTAAACTAAAAAAGGGAACGAAGAGATAGTATATCATATAAAGTCACTTCTGAACTATTTTACAAACTTTTTTGCAAGTAAGGAAATATTCAATAGAAATTTTACAAATAAAGGATTATTTTTCCAAGTAATAAGAAGTCCAGAAGTACTTTCTGGTATTGATTTGGTTGCTCAGTAATGCCATTGGGGACTGAGACTATATTTTAAAATTCTTTTTCTTCATCATTCTTAGCATATCCATTTTAAGTCTTGTGTTGATTGCCTCATGAGCTCAAACTGGCTGCTCTTGATTCAGATAGGAAGGAAAGAACAGTAAAGTCAGAGAGTTTTCTCTTTTTTGTTAAGAAAGGAAAGTCTCAGCCAACTCCATTTTGTTGGCTAGAAACTGTTGGCACTCTTTTAACAATCAATGGGCCAAGTGCAATGAGATCTATATAACACGTTAATTCTAATCAGAAGTCTACTCTGGAACAGGCATGGAATTCAAGAATGTAAACTCAAATTGTGAATGTCATGTCTGTGTTTAAGGGTTGAGTTTAACTATTAAAAGGAATAAACAGAGTATACCAGATATAGACAGTACAAAAGGCTGTTTATGGTCTAGTTTCGGTTTTGTTCTTTATCACCAATTCTTTATCTTCATATATCCTACTCCTACTTCCAACTCTCACTTATACACATATACATAAACACACAGATCAAATAGACTACTTGTGTTCAACTACTGTGTTTTCCAGAATCTATCATGCCTGTAAACCCTGGGAGTTGTGTATTCTTTATTCTATTGCCTAGAATGGCTTTCTTTCCATTCTTTGCTTGGCTATGTCTGCTTATCCTCTGGTATTAAGTTATCTTAAGCCTAACCAGTCTTTTTTTTTTTAATTTTGAAGTATGGGGTATAATTCAGGGTATACAAATGTTCATCATGCAGGCACCCTTGTTGATGAAGTGTGCCCCCCCTTCCCCAGGCAGACTGCCACTACTGCCATTCCCACTTCCTCATCCCTATCCTCGGAGTTTCCCGCTACCGCCAATCTTTTCCTTATAGTATTACAATAATTGTTCAAGGTCCACTTATGAGTGAGAACATGTGATACTCAGTTCTTTGTTTCTGTGAAAGATCACTCAGTATCACAGACTTTAGTCAATCCAGGTTGCTGAGAAGCTCATGATTTTTGTCTTTATGCATAATATCCCATCACGTATATGTACCACATTTTTTATCCAGTCTTTTTTTAAGGGAAGCATGGTCAATTCCATATTTTTGCTGTGTGAACAATGCTTCAATAAACATACGCGCACAGGTATCTTTTTCATAGAGTGATTTGAGTTTCTCTGGGTATATTCCCAGTAGGGAGATTGCAGGGTCATATGGAAGGTCAATTTTTAGATCTTTTAGGAATCATCACACTGTTCTCCACAGAAGCTGTTCTAGTTTACACTCCCACTAGCAGTGTAGAAGTGTTCTCCCCTCATCCTCTCCAGCACCGGTTGTTTTTTGAGCTATTAATGGTGGTCATCCTGACTGGAGTTAGGTGATATCTCAGTGTAGTTTTAAGTTGCATTTCTTTGATGATTAGTGAGACTGAGTATTGTTCATGTTTCCCTTGGCTGCTCTTATGTCTTTTTTTGAAAAATGTCTATTCGTATCTTTTGCTCACTTTGTAATGGGGCTTTTTTTTTCTTTTCTACATGTTTGAGTTCCTTGTAGATCCTAGATGTTAGATCTTTGTCAGATATAAAGTTGGCAAATTTTTTTTTCCCCAGTCTGTGGACTATCTCCATGCTCTTTTGATGGTTTCTTTGGCTTTGCAGAAACTTATCAGTTTGGTGAGGTTCCACTTGTTTATCTTATCTCTTATGGCATTGGCACTTGGGGTTTTGATCAGGAATTGGTTGCCAGTTCCAATTTCTGTAATGGTGTCTCCTGCATTTTCTAAGGTTCTTATAGTTTGAGGTTTTAGGTTTAGGTCTTTGCTCCATTTAGAGTTCACTTTTATGTATGGTATTAGTTAGGAGTCTTGTTTCAATCTTCGGCATGTGATCAGTTTTCCCAGCACCATTTACTAAATAGCTTCTCTCCCCTGTGGTTTGTGGTGGAGGCTTTGTCAAAGATGAGTTGGTTGAGATATTGAAGTTTTATTACTAGAATCTCTATCCTGTTCCACTTGTCTGTATGCCTGTTCTTGTACCAGTATGAGGCTATTTTGATGATTGTAGCTTTATAATAAAGTTTAAAGACTGGGAGTGTGATACCTCCCATTTTGTGTTTTTTGTTTTGTTTTGTTTTTTGCTGAAGATTTTTTGGCTATTTGTGGTAATATATCTATGTTTCCGTATGAATTCCTGTATTATCATTTCCAAGTCTAGGAAGAACTCTGCTGGTAATTTAATGGGTATTGTATTTAATAAATCAGTGGATTATCTTGGGTAGGGTGGACATCTTAACAGTATTGATTCTTCCAGTCCATGAGCATGGAATATTTTTCAACTTGTTTGTGTCACCTTTGATTTCTTTGAGCAGTGTTTTGTAGTTTTCATTGTAAAGGTCTTTAAACACATGCTTGCCCTATTGCTAGACCAACCTGACTCATATTCTCACTAAGTTATTCATTTTTAAATCTTATCATTTCTTGAAATTTTCTGAAGACTTCAGTATAAAGATTTAGTTTCTTGAACTTCATCTTCAATTTTTAAGATTAAAGAAAAGGATTGTATAATAATAATCATTATCCTTTATTCTGAAGGTATAGAATTTTTAATAGCTTCTAGCTATTTAACTAATGAAAAGCTGTTTTCATATGGAAATCTACATTAACTAATGCATTTACCTAGTGCTTTTATGTTTCTTTCTAAACAATTCATTTATTTTGAGATTGTTCCTTTTCCCAGGGTATTGCTTTCTTTGAAATTGCTTCATTTTTCAACATATTGTATTATGAATTATATGCAAAGAAGTATATAGCTACAGGAAATAAGCCTACAAGAAGAAGGATTTACTGCTAGTGGTATAATTTTTCCTGAAGTGAAATAGTGTATTGAGGGGCAAAGACAGGTAGCATCATCATCTTCCTAATATGTTTGAAATTGTACACATAATACCAAGTTTGGGGAGATTAATAATGCGGTAGTTGGTTTTAATGTTAAATGAGGTAGTGTGTGACTTTGAACTTGGTGCAAGCCAGTGTGACCAGGAGCAGTATCCAGATTGGTCATAGCTAATAACATTGCAATGAAGGCAGCAGATAAGAAGACTAGGACATGAAGGCGTGTGAATGGCGAACTGGATTCTCCTTTGCATCTAGCATATGTTGGTTTTATTGACACTCTCCGTGCAAAGGAAAGATATTAATGTTATGGGAGCAATAAAAAGGACAATATACATAAAATGACCATAGTGTTCTTTCATTCTCTTTTGACTACAACTTATGGTATGTTAAAATTCTTTTAAATAATGAAGCTTATCAATATAATTTAGAGTCAAAAGCAACATATATTGAAGATAAGGTCATTTATCATCACCTTAGGATAAAGTTTACTAACATTTAATTTCTATGACATAGAAATAAATGGATCAATACTATCCCTTTACTTCCAACTTAAAATGACAGGTTGACTATTCATGAAAGAAAGGGAATAATTAATGGTCGAGGTAATGAGAAGGAAGAAAGACTGAAGTCAAAACACAGTGGAGAAATTACTCCTCTGTAAGGAGTGTCAATTACTTTGTTTTTATAGGAAGAAATGATTTTGAATATAAAAAGAAACGGAATTCTGGAATTATATTAAAAAGCATGTTAACAGTATAAAGCTAAAAGTGGTTTTCACTTTTGTTTTAGACTAATCTTAATTTTCAAAATTTCTACAATGCATGCTTATATAACTTTAACACACAGAAAACTTCATATGGTAAAATTCCCTGCTCAAAATCCGAGGTAAAAATAACCTCAGATTTTATAATGTGCAATTACTTATTTCTGAAATTGCTAGTTTAAATACATTTAGGGAATCATTTGATTTTCAAAGATATTAAATCAGCATTATCGTGATTGTTTTGGTAATAATTATCTTCTGCATATTATGTATTTTTATTTTTAATTTGCTACAGAAATGATTTGCAGATGCTTTAATTTTTATATCATCCTTCATGCCTTGATAATTTCTATTTGTACAGTGATAATTTTGAAAAATATGCATCTGCCTTAATTTTGAATTTCTGGATATGTCAGGAAATTGTCTAGAACTTTTAAATCAACCAAACAGCAATAACAACAACAAAAATACACAGATTTTCTTGATAGAATGCTGTCAAACTTCCTTGCTCCTTTATTTTTTAGATCCTCTTCCCTGACCCAAGCACTCTCATCTATCTTTCTGTATCTCTGTATTTGCTCATATTT
>NW_006958843.1:5571-6918 GCF_000164805.1 Carlito syrichta
TGAAATATTCTATCAGATTGAATAACCTACTAAAGTGTGTGGCTCTATTTAGCTGAATAGGGCAGACATCTCTTCAGTAGTGACAGATAAATTATAGTTGGTGCACTTTGTTTTTATTGTCACTTCACAATAACTGCATGCTTTCCTAGAAAAAAATACATTAAATATATATATGCATATATATTTAATGAAACTTAGATGCAAGTTTTTCGTAAGTTTGACTCATATTAAAACAGTTCATAAAATTAAAACATAAGACATTTGTTTAAGATGACAATTTTTCCTGATAATTGACTGGAAATTGCTGCACATATTGTTGTATTGCTTTTGAGGAACATTAACCAAGCATAAGGAACAGTGAGATAATTTGGGGATTGTCCTTCCTCATGCTTGGAAAAAATGCCTGGTGGGTGAGGGACGCCCGTCATCCACTTGGCTTTGTGTTCACATAATAGTCTTGTAATTTAATTGGGATTGTCCTTCCTCATGCTTGAGGAAACACCTGGTGAGTGGGGGACACCCCTCATTCACCTGGCTTTGTGTTCACGTGAAAGTCTTGTGATTTAACCTGTGAAAATTTGGGATAAAAGACTTATGGTTCGTCCTATTAAATGGCTTCTGCTCAATCTGTTGAACAGTTGTCTATTTTCTTTCTCTTTCTTTCTTTCTCTTTATATCTATCCCTCCTACAGAATCAGATTCTGCACTAGGCAGAGTCCAGTCTCATTCTTCCTTTCTCTTTATATCTATCCCTCCATCTTTCTTTCTTTTAATATCTATCCCTCCAGTTTAATTGCCAATGCCATCTTTCCTACCAGGGACCCCCAGTATCTGAAGGGGCTTGCCCCCTGCAAAAAGGTTGAATCATATTTATGACTGTCTATTGATCAAAGGCAGAAATAAGGTCTTATATTACTTTGTTCTTTTTTATAAACTGCATGGTACAAAAAGGAGTTCTGGACTGATTTGAATTTCAAGAAATATTTATTGAATATTAACATATGATTGTTTTTCTTAGATTCCAAGATAAGTGATGGTGATACATTTATATAAAATGAATATATATGGTATTCATTTAAGTCATTAAATAGGAAGTATAAAATTTGCATGTTGAAGATTCAAATGTTGCTGTCATTTTATCTGTTTAAATATTTTCTATAGAAAATAATAATGTATACATAGCTTTTATTTGCTCATTGCATGCAAGGCACATATGTGTATGATTTATAAAGTCCATTTGCTGCTAGAAATTACTGACTGTGATAGTAGAAACAGTAATGCAGGGAACATGCTGAAATAGTAATTGAAGTTTTTAAAATGACTCTCCACTGTGTTTCTGAACAAAAA
>NW_006958844.1:0-557 GCF_000164805.1 Carlito syrichta
TGGGATAGTGCAAGGGCTTGCAGATGGCCATGTAGTGGTCATCGGCCATCCCTTTGAGCGGGACAATCTCTATGGCTCTAAACATGTGAATGATAAATAGCTTTATCAGGCATTGATGATAGAAAATGGTCTTCCTATCTTCTAGGAAGTCAGCCATTAGTTTGAGGATCACTGGGATTGTGTAGCTACGGTCAAAGAGTAAGAAGTAATTGAGGAAAACAAACACATAGGTTGGTCAGTTAGCTGAGTGCATGTGATAGAAATCATTATGAGCAAATTTCCCATCCAAATAGCAAAATTAAAATAACACAAAGCAGAGTACTTCAGTTTTCTTATTTGGAGTAAAAGTCCCAGGTGAATAATATGGTGACATTGTTCCTATTTTCCATGGACCAGTGCAGGAAGAGATGAATAACAGCCACCGGAAAAGACATAGTGCATAAGTCAGTGTCAGAAATGTCAGGGAGAATATTGATGATAACATGGATAATATGAAGCTATGTTTAGCACATATGATTCCAGAATTTCAGAAAATAAAAAACCTGATATTTAATAAA
>NW_006958845.1:0-434 GCF_000164805.1 Carlito syrichta
TGGTGTCCTGCCATCCACCTCTGTGGGCTTTTGAAACTAGGATGGTTTCACACACCCTAGTGTAGGTGAGGACTGCAGAGATGAGGATTCAGGTTTTTGCTGTATAATTTGTAGTACTCGGAGTGGGTGACCACAGAACTCCACACGGTAGGACCACACGGCCACGTGTGCCTGCTGACCTTGGTTCTCTATTGGTCACCCACTGTATGCTGAGACCCCAGGAGTGTGTTTTCCACTTCCATTCCCTGCAGGGCTTTCAGAGAAGAGAGGTTTGGGGATTTGAATGGCAGAAGATTTGAGATAGGACAGAATACTCCAGAGCACTGGACCCTATTTCTGAGGTTCAGACATGACTGATCCTTGTCATGTTCTTAAAATCCTCATTTGGAAGTGGAAGAAATCACTGCCCTGGCTGAGGTGAGGATGCCTCATGA
>NW_006958846.1:0-353 GCF_000164805.1 Carlito syrichta
AAGCTATCTAGCTGTATAGCTAACTGACTTAACTAGCTAGCTAACTGGCTAGTTAGATGGATAACTGATTTAACTGTCTACCTGACTAGCTAGCTGAATAGCTAGCTGACTTAACTGGCTAGCTGACTAGCAACCTGACTGGCTGGCTGACTTAACTAGGTACCTGAAGAGTTAACTGGCTTCCTAGATCACTTAACTAGCTAGCTGGCAACATAGTTGACTTTACTAGTTGGCTAACTAGTTGACTGGCTAGACAGCTGACTTAAGTAACCAGCTAACTTGTTGGCTAAACAGCTAGCCAGCACTTTTAACTAACTAGTTTCCTGTCTGGCTAGCTGGCTTGGCAGCCGGCA
>NW_006958847.1:0-316 GCF_000164805.1 Carlito syrichta
AAGAGCCCAGGTCCCATAACCCCAGGGCCCTCTTGGAGCCCCAGGCCCAGAAAGGCCACATCCTTCTCACCCTGAGGCCCTCCTGGAGTGCCGGGACCAGAAAGGCCTCAACCTTCTCATCGCAGGGCCCTCCTGGAGCCCAGAGCCCAAAAGGGCCCCGACCCTCTCACCCTGGGTCCCTTCTGGAGTGCCGTGACCAGAAAGGCCCCAGCCTTCTCGTCCTCAGGTCCTCCTGGAGCCCCAGGCCAAAAAGGGCCCCTGGCCCTCTCACCATGGGACCTTTCTGGAGCCTCAGCCCTAGAAAAGCCCGAGCCCT
>NW_006958848.1:0-628 GCF_000164805.1 Carlito syrichta
AGCAGATTTTTTTTTGAGTTGGAGTCTCACTCTGTCGCCCAGACTGGAGTGCAATGGCCACTTCCGGTCACCGCAGCCTCGACCTGCTGGGCTCCGGTGATCCCTCTGCCTCAGCCTTCCTAGTAGCTAGAATTACAGGCATGCACTATCACGCCCGCCGGATTTTTTGATTTATTGTAGAGATGAGGTCTCACCAAGTTGCCCAGGTGGGTCTCACACCTGCGGGCTCAGGCAATCCACTCACCTCAGCCTCCCAAAGAGGGGGATTACAGGCTGGGCCACCGAGCCCAGCTTTCCTTTTATTTTTTTGTAGAGGTGGAGTCTTGCTATGTGGCCCCGGCTGGCCTCGTTTTTTGATTTACTGTAGAGATGAAGTCTCGCCAAGTGGACCTGGCAGGTCTCGAACCGTGGATACAAGCCATCCTCTGGCCTCGGCCTCCCAAAGTGCTGGGATGACACTTCCCCGGCCGCATTTTATTTTATTCATTTATTTCTGAGTTGGGATCTCACTGTGTGGGCCAGGCCAAAGGGCAAGGTACGCTCCTGGCCGCACCAGCCTCGACCCGCTGGCCTCTGGCAATCCTCCCGCCTCAGCCTCCCAAGTAGCCTGAACCCCAGGTGCGCGCCA
>NW_006958849.1:0-421 GCF_000164805.1 Carlito syrichta
TAATGACAATTTGACATTCTTTTTTCCCTGATTATGCCTACCTCTTTAATGTAAAAATTAACCTTTTGGTCAGTCTATGGATTCAGTGAAATAACCATTAAGTTAACATCATTCTTCTCAGACATGGAAATTACAATAAAGAATTCATATGAACCGGCCTCAGTGGCACAGCCTATAATCCCATGCCTTTTGGAGGATGAGGTGAGTGGATTGCCTGAGTCCACGGTTCGAGACTTGCCTGGGCTGTGAGACATCATCTCTACAATAAATAAAAAAATCGGCCAGGCATAGTAGCGCATGTGTGTCATTCAGGCTACTTGGAAATCTGAGGCGGAAGGATCACTGGAGGCCAGCAGGTCGAGGTTGTGGTGACCGGGAGCAGCCACTGCACTCCAGTCTGGGCGACAGAGTGAGACTCCAA
>NW_006958850.1:0-3831 GCF_000164805.1 Carlito syrichta
CACTTCCAGACTTCAGACTTTACTATAAGGCTACAGTAATCAAAATTGCCTGGTATTGGTACAAGAACAGGCATAAAGACCAATGGAACAGAATATAGATTCCAGAAGCAAAATCTCAGTTTCTCAACTAGCTCACTTTTGTCAAAGCCTCCAACTACAACCACTGGGGAGAAAACCTATTTGGTAAGTGGTGCTGGGAAAACTGACTGATCACATGCAAAGGATTGAAACAGCACCCCTACCTATCAACATACACAAAAAAAATCTCTAAATGGATCAAAGACTTAAATGTAAAATCTCAAAGCTTAAGAATGTTAGAAAACTCAGGATACACCATTATGGGAATTGGAACTGGGAATCAATTCCTGATCACAACCCTAAGAAATAAGATAGACAAGCAGTACCTCATCAAACTGACAAGCTTATGCAAAGCTATAGAAACCATCAAGAGAGCAGGGAGACAGCCCACAAGAATAGGAAAAAAACATTTGTCACCTGTATATCTGACAGAGGCCTAACATCTAGAACCTACATGAACTCAAATGCTATGAAAAGGAAGAAAAAAAATATTAATAAGTAGGCAAAAGGCATGCATAAAAATTTCACAAAAGAAGATGTATGGGCAGCCAACAGACACATGAAAAGCACTCAGTCTCACTAATCATCAGGGAAATGCAAATCAAATCACATTGAGATACTGTCTAACCCCAGTAAGAATGGTCATCATTATTAAAACAGTCAACAACAGAAGTTGGAGAGGTTGCAGAGAAAAAGAAACATATATCAGACGCCAATGCTTCTACACTGCTTTTGGGAATGCAAACTAAGGCAACCTCTTTGGAAGAAAATGTGACTGTTTTTGAAAGAAATAGAAACTGACCTTCCATATGACCCAGCAATTCTCCTATTAGTAATATACTCAGATGAATGCAAATCATTCTACAAAAAATACCTGCACATACATATTTTTTGCAGCTCTGTTCTCAATAGCAAAAATGTGAAACCAATCATAATGCCCATTGAAGCTGGACAGGATCAAAATAATGGGGCACATATATACAATGGAATATTATGCAGTCATAATGAAGGACAAACATACTGACTTCATAACAACCTGGATGGATTTAGAGCGTATTATACTCAGTGATCTATCACAGAAACAAAGAACAGAGCACCCTATGTTCTCACTCATCAAGTGGACCTTGAAAAAATTATCACAATACTATAGAAAAAGAATTGGCAATAATGGGAAACTGCTAGGGGATTGGAGGTGGGATTGGCAGTTAAGGGAAATTTCCAGGAGAGGGTGGGGCACACCTTGTCAACAAGGGTACTTGCATAACCAACATTTGAATACCTAACACTGAATTGTAACCCACCACTTTAAAATAAAACAATTAATTTAAGAAAAGTAATTTAAATTGTGGTTTCACATATATCAGACCAGAAAACAATGCAGTGTATAGTCTTAAATGCTATGGGCTTGCCTAAATTAATTCCAGGAGTGAAATCATCTAAATCCTTAAGCTCCAGTTAGAGTAAAGAGCATGAGTTATTAGTACTTCATGGAGTTGGGTCTGCCTTTATTACAACTCACTTTTTTTCCTTTGACCTAGATTCAGTCTTATGAGATATTGAGAAACAACCTCCAATTATGTACAGAAGTAGATAGGATGCATGTGTTTCTCCTCCAGTCTCATTATCTTTATTCCAGGTGAGTATTTCTTGTGGCATGGGAAATCCAGAGAAGATTTTTAACTTTATGAAATACGACTAAGACTTGTTCCCTGAACTGTTATAAAGATCACATTATATTTAATTATTCATTATGCAAAAAGTCTTCCAACATCCACATATGTAACACACATATGTGTTGATGTCGTTGAGAACATCTACGATTATCTTTCAGTTTCCTTCAAAGTAAACTTAGCAATTTCCTTTAGACATGAAATTGTTTACTTCCTAATACATAAATAGATAAATCAATAAATGAAGCAAGAGTGTGGTATTAGAATCTTTAGTAAACACTGCAAACTCTTTCAGAGGGTGGATCCATCTGCTACATATTTGTGGCAAATGAAGGGAATAACTGTCTATTTTATTTTTCATACTTTGTTTTAAATAAATTCTGATACCTTTTTTGCCAAACTCTTACCTAGAGTGAAGGTACACAGATAATGTGAAAACTTTTGCAGGTTCACGTCAACATATGTTTATAGGCAACTTTGCCACTCACAATGAGTGCACTAATTGCCACTTGAAAACACATCTCTGGAACAGGAAGAGAAAAACTTCATTTTAATTTATTTGTTGCTAAAAGTGCTTCTCTTTTTGAACCCCATAAAATAATCATATTTTTCTAGCTCCTAGGTTCTCTGGTAAGTTATTCCATCAGGAGAAAGACCTACTCATTGTACTTTTACAAAATTTCACCGAACATGTTTGTGGTTTCACATATTTAAGTCCCTGAAACAATGTAATGTGTAATACTATGGGCTTGTCTAAATTAATTCCAGGAGAGAAATAATCTAGATAATTAAGCTGCTGTTAGAGTAAGGGGCAAGAGTTTTAAACTCTTCATGTAGCCTTGAACCTGTGTCCGTTCCTTCTAAATTTTTCCCTCTTGACCTATATTTAGCCTCCTGGGTTTATTGGGGATCAGCACTAATTTAAGCCCAGAGTAGATGACACACAGATGTTTTTTTGAAAGACGCAGAGAACAGTCAGAAGGGCGTCCCCAAGATGGCACTGCCTCCCAAAGACAACAAAGGCCCTAAGCGGCTTTTCCCGCCCATGTGAAACTTAAACCTGTGCTCAAACAACCTCTCTCTGTAGAAATGCTGCCTCATGGTCTCCTCCAATGAGACCCAGGCATGGCACAGGCCATCCCCTGCAAGGTTCATAAATATATCCCTCTCCCTGCATAACTCTCTCTCTCTCTCTTGCTTTCTCTCTCTGTCCTCGCCACTCTCTTACTCTCTCTCATTCTCTCTTACTTTCTCTCCTCTCTCACTCTGTTACTCTCTCTCCTTCCCTCTTTCTCTCTCTCTTGCCCTTCCTTGGTTACAGTCCCTTCATGTAACTGCCCCTTTAATAAATCTCTTGGTTCAGACCGGGCGTGGAGTCGTTAATGTTGCCAAACTTCTTTCATTGGTGCCGTGACTCGGATGGTGCTCCCTCGCCTCTGTATGGGTGTATTCCTATAGGCAAGAGCCCCAACCCAGCGCCTGTGTCCTCTCCATCCCTCCTGGACTGTCCCACCATTCTGAACACGTAAAATGCATCCATCATCAACTGTTGGATAGGTAAGTCCTCCTCCCCAAACAAGGGAGTAAAAACTTTCCAGAGAACTATGGAGGGAATGGACTTCAAACCCCCCCTCCAGGCCCTAGGTGAGGGAGAATACACCCACCTTGGCTTTCACGACCACCGCAGACCCTAAAGTCTTCCTCTTCTCCTTTATCTCTCTCAAACTTTAAAAACTCCCACGGCTGCCAGGTCGCAGCGGGCTTCAGGGGCCCCACGGCTGCTAACCCACAGCAGTTCCAGTAAAATTCTCTCCCTCTCTTTCCCCCCTCCCTAAGGAATCCCATGGCTGCCAGACCACTCCTGTCAGCCCACAGCGGATTTTAAAGGGCTCCTACATCAAACTCTGCTAGACCAGCAGTAAAGATACTCCCCACCCACCACCCCGGTCAAGTGCTCTCTGTTTCCAAAAATCCTAGCACTAGGTGCCTTGACCCCCTCGGTTCTCCAGGAGAACCCTGGTTGTGCCAAACCTCTGTGATGACAGACTTTGCCACAGCCACACTTCTCGGACAGCCGACTCTT
>NW_006958851.1:0-398 GCF_000164805.1 Carlito syrichta
TCGAGGCCTGTCCTCACCCAAGGTTTTCTTGATTTTGCTTGGGGTCGTAGTAGGGGCTTGCTATGGTGTCCAGCCTGGTCTCAAGCTCCCAGGCTCCGGCCATGTTCCCGTCTTGGTCACTGTGTGTGCCAAAGCTTTGAAAGTTATGCCCTCCCTTTCCCCGAAGATGCCCCTGCGAGGTGCAAGTGTGTCCACCCTGGGGAAAAAGGCAGGTGGAGGTGTGTGCTGCCTGGCTGAGACATGCTCCTGTGCCATGCACTCCCCCCAGGGAGAGCTCACTGTCAACTCTGGCCAACCTCCCCAGGGTCCCGGGTCATCGGAAAGGAGCGGGCCTCACAGTGGGGCCCTAAGAGGTTGTAGAGGCTGAGTGTGGGGGCTCACACTTGTCATCTGGGTGC
>NW_006958852.1:0-2790 GCF_000164805.1 Carlito syrichta
CGGGAGGGGCTTCTGTCTCTCCCAGTATGATGAGATTACCTTAGGCAACAAGTTGGAGGGTGTGCAGAGCTGGGTGGGGCAATGAAAATCTCTGCCTGGTCTTGGGTCAAAGACAATGGCTGTGGTGGCCAGCTCCTCACCCAGCACGGACTCCTCTCCAGCTTTCCTGATCCTCTCTCTCCACTGATCAGATCCGGGGCTCCAGCTGACCTATTTTGACAGATGAAGGTGTGGGCCAGGTGCCAGGTGATGGGAATCAGCTGGTTTCAGCAGGCTTCTCTCAGGCTTGTTCCCACAAGCAGCAGACAATCCTGCATGCAATCTTGCCGACCGTGCTCCAATCTCAGGGTGGTGGGGGCTTACAGTTGCTCTAAAAGGGGGGACCTGGGTTTATGCACCTGAATATCCCCTCAGATGGACTTTCACGCTCCTTCCAGCACCTGCCCACTCATTCAGAAAGTCTTTATGAACACTTGCCTTTATGGAGACTCTTATAGTCTGACCTCTTGGTAGCTATCTTAAGCTCCTCTGGATGAATTTTTTTCAAATGCTTTTACAGTACCTAAGATGATCATATGACCTTTGTCTCTTATTGTGTGATGTGATGTACCACATTTATTGATTTGATTATATTGAACTATCCTTGCATCCTAGTCATAAATCACACTTGATTATGTTGGGTGATCATTTTAAGGTATTGGATTTATTTTGCTAGTTTTTTTTTTCTTTTTCTTCTTTTTTGTTACTTGGAGTCTCACTCCATTGCCCAGGCTGGAGTGCAGTGGAAAGCTCATGGCCACTGCAGCATTGACCTGCTGAGCTTCAGCAATCCTTCTGTTTCAGCCTTCCCACTGGAACTATAGGCACATGCTAACATTCCTGGCTAATTTTTTTTTATTTTATTGTAGAGACAAGGTCTCACCATGTTTCCCAGGCTGGTATCAAACTGGTTGGCTCAGGCAATCTTCTCTTCTTGGCCTCCCAAATTGCTGGGATTACAAGCTTGATCTGCCACACCTGGTCTATTTTGCTAGTATTTTGTTAAAGAACTTTACATCTATGTTCATTAAGGCTATTGATCTGTAGTATTTTCTTGTAACATTCTTGTGAGGGTTTAATATCAGGGTAATGCTGGCCTCATAAAAAGAGTTTGAATGTATTTTTCCTCTTTGAATTTTTTGGAAGAGCTTAAGAAGGATCAATATTGTTCTTTCAGTGTTTGGAATAATTAATCAGTAAAGCCATCAGGTCCTGTATTTTCTTTCTTTAATGGGATAATTTAAATTACTGATTTAGTCTTTTTTCATTTTTATTTTTGTTTTTGATGTAGGGTGTCACTGTCACCCAGGCTGGAAAGCAGTTGTGTGACCGTAGCTCACTGCAACCTCTAATTCCTGGGCTCCCAGGTAACTAGGACTACAGGAATGTGCCAGGAGGAACTCTTGAGGCCAGAAATTCAAGATCAACCTGGGAAACAGGGAGATACCATGTCTTTACAAAAAAACAAAAACAAAAATAAGAAAATTAGCCAGGAATGTGCCAACATTCCTGAGTGGATCACTCTTGGAGCACTATCCTATTTGTTGGTGCATAATTATTCATAGTGATCTGTTATCAACCTTTGTATTACTGCGTTATCAATTGTAATGTCTTTTCTTTCATTTTTGTTTCATTTATTTTAGTCTTTTCTCTTTATTAGTCAAGCTACAGATTTGCTGGTTTTGTTTATCTTTTCAAAATTCAGCTTTAGTTTTGTTAGTCTTTTGTATAATTTTTCTAGTACTATTTCATTTATTTCTGTCTGGTCTTTATTAGTTTCTTTCTGATAAGTTTGGGCTTAGTTTGCTCTTCTTTTTCTTGTTCCTTGAGGAGTAACATTAAGTTGCTTACTTGAAATGCTTCTTCCTTTTTGATATAGGTATTTACTATAAGAAACTTTTCTCTTAGAACTAATTTTGCTGGATTTCTTAGGTTTTGGTATATTGTGTTTCCTTTTTTGTTTGTCTCAAAACATTTTTTTTTTGAGTTGGAGTCTCACTCTGTCACCCAGACTGGAGGGCAGTGGCATGCTCCCAGTCACCGTAGCCTTGACCTACTGGGCTCTGGTGATCCTTCCACCTCAGCCTTCCAAGTAGCTGGAACTACAGGTGCAGGCTACTACACCTGGCTAATTTTTTTTTTGTTGTTTTTGATTTATTGTAGAGATGAGGTCTCACCAAGTTCCCCAGGCAGGTCTCAAATCCACAGACTCTGGCAATCCACTCACCACAGTCTCCTAAAGCACAGGATTACAGGCTGAGCCACCAAGCCCGACTTGTCTCAAGATATTTTAAACTTTTCTTTTTAATTTCTTTATTAACCCATTGGCTGTTCAGGTGTGTGTTAATTTCCATGTATTTTTAATTTTTCTTAAATTCCTCTTGTTTTGATTTCTAGTTTCATACAATTAATCAGAAAAAGAGGCTTGTTATAATTTTGATCTTCATAGATTTGGTAAGGATTGTTTTGTGACCTTACATGTGATCTATTCCGAATAGTGTTCTTTGTGCACTTGAGAACCATGTTTATTCTCGTCCTGTTATATGGAATGCTCTGCATGTAAGTATTAAGTCCATTTGGTTTAAAGTGTTGTTCAAGTCCAATGTTTTCTTACTAATTTTCTGTCAGGATGATCTGTCTGCTGTTGAAAATGCACCATTGTAGTTCTTTACTATTTGTTTTGCAAACTCTCTCTTCTTTCAGTCCATCTAATACTGTGGTAACATATATACATACTCTATTGTTAGGTGT
>NW_006958853.1:0-4031 GCF_000164805.1 Carlito syrichta
TTCCCAGAACTGCAGTGATAGGAAGGGAAAAGAAGTTCCCTGAGGAGAGGGTCCCCATTCCTGGCCATTTTCATTCAATTTAGAGCGCTTCCTCTCTAGACAGTCATACCTAGACAAACTACACCTATCATATCTCTTACCTTCTCAGAGAGGCATTGCCTACTTTCAGGAATCAAAGTCTGCCTGCATCCAAGCTAGAGCATGTTGAAGCTAGATTGAGATGCCAGGTCCTCAAGCTTCAGTATCAGCTAGGTTAATGGGAAAAGGAGCACCTGGCAAGTTGGGGTGAGTATGGAGGGCCCAGTGCTTCATTACCATTGTAATTTTTCTAATATTTCTAATTCTATATACATGAATCACAGGAAGACTCTGCACTGTTGTGCTCTCCATACCTGATGAGTAAAGGTGTTGAAGTCATGCCACCATTTGCAGTGCTTTTCACAGGAATCCAATCCCATGTTGTGTGATTCTATGCAATTGCTTCTTAGTTCTTCTTTTATCCTCTGCTTTTCCTGCTTCTAATGAGATTTCTCCAAGTAGAGTCCATTCCATTTTTAATGTGGACTCCTGTACCAAGACATCGTGGGAAGTGTTACTTACCCTTTTGTGCGTATATGTTTTCAATCTATAGAAGGAATATTAGGAACATAGCTCATTGGTTGCAAATTTTCCATCATTGACACATATCCATTCTCTTTCACAGGTACCTTATACCTGCTTCTGTGCACTCAGTATCTGCCTCTGATGCACTTCTGCCACCGATTCCATATCCTCTGTTCTGTAACAGACACTCAGATTGCCATTCAGTCATCTTTGCCACATCGAATAATCCTTTTCTGTTGTTAAATACCATGGAAGATATAGAACAGTGTCGTCAATGAGGACCATGTAATTGAAGACCCAAGAGAAGCTCCTTCACTAGACCCAAAATAAAAATGATTGGAGAGATTTGCCACTAAGGGTTGGATTTCAGACCACCCTGCTTCCAGCAAATAGAGCTCCTTTGCCTTTAGCTTCTGGAAACAACCTACTGACACATGCCTGAAATTAGAGCCTGTTCCTACCCACCAAGAAAAGGGAAGACTTTCTATACCCAAACTAGTACAGCTTACAGGTGAGAGGTCTGTTCTACCATTGGTACTTCTACACTCAATATATTGAGCCAACATATTTTAAAACTGGGAAAGTGTAGTGGAGTTTGCAGAGCATGAGATAGATGTCATTAGGTTGCAAAGAACACACAAGGTAATCCACTGTCGGTTTGAAGACCTGGGGTTTTTTGTTTGTCTGTTTGTGTTTTTTGTGTTTGTTTGTTTGAGTTGGAGTCTCACTCTATTGCCCAGGCTAGAGTAAAATGGCACATTCACGGCCACCCCAGCATTGACTCACTGGGCTCTGGTGATCCTTCCACCTCAACCTTCCAGTGGCCAGAACTACAGGCAAGCACTACTGCAACCAGCTAATTTTTGAATTATTGTAGAGACAAAGTCCTACCGAGTTGCCCGGGCTGGTCTCAAGCCCACAAGCCCAGACAGTTCACTCACCTTGGCCTCCTAAATTGCTGGGATCACAGGCACCAAACCCGGCCGAAGACCTGGTTTTATAAACCTCCCTTTTGTCCTTCAGTTACTCTCTTCCATCTTGCTTGATTAAATGACTCTTGTGACTACTTCCCTAACTGCCTTCTGGAGAGCTCCTCATGGCAAGTAACTGAAGGCAACTTGGAGCTCACATTAGTTGGAAATTTCAACTTCATGCCCCAAAAAGTAACATTCAGCTTCCCTGTTTGGTGAAAAGCCAAATACAACTCATATTCAAAAATACTGTTTATTTAAAGATGGTTTAAATCATGTTCAAATGCATGAATTTAAAGCACGTATATTTAAACAATTGCGTTTTTTTCATTCCTCATAAATTCATCAGATATTTTTGAGTGATTTTAACAACAATCTTCACATTGTAAGCAAATACATATTTCATAGATTGCAAGTAGTACTGAATTTGTAGAAAAATATAGTAAAACAAATATGTCATGAAATTTGCAATGTGCAATATTGTAATACTATAAGAAAGGGACTGGCAGTAGTGGGAAACTGCCAGGGGAGGGGGCACACCTCACCAACAAGGGCATCTGCATACTGAACATGGGTATACATAACACTGAATTGTACCCCACATATTTAAAATTTAAAAAAAAAATTAAAGAAAAACTTACAAAGTGTCTCTTCTTGATCCCTACAGTTTACCAACCAGCATACTCATATTCCCTCTAATCCAGTATGATTGTAGCCAAAACTAAGATTTGGGAAATATGTAACAGACAAAAAATGGAAATTAAAAATCTTATATTTCATTTGGGAGGTTTGCCTTGTTAAATGAAATGAAAAAGTTTCATGAAGTAGCTAGAAGATGTAGAAAAGCTTGGTAGGTAATGCTATGTCGATTAAGATTGTATATTAGTGTTTCATATTTCTATATATGAAGAAAATTGACATCTATAATACTACTGGCTAAGACAACTCAGAGACTCTGGGGTCCTGATGTGTCTTGGAATTCAGAAAGTGCAGAATGAGAGAGGGTTCCTAGGTATTTCTCCCCTGTGGTGCTGAACCAAGTGCTGGGCCTGTTCCTGAAGTCAGTAATTGCTTTCAGCAGCCTGATAAGGTACTAGTTATATTCCCATTTTAGGGTAATGAAAAGGAGGGAAGACACCTGTGTATATCCCCCAGACAAGGGTAGGAATCAGAAGGAGGTAGAGCTGACTATAGAGCTGGATGGGTGGGTGGTTGTTTTCCTTTCTCTGGGCCTCCAATGCCTTCACTCTCTACCCTGGGCTCTTGGAGTAGATCATCAGGGTCACAGGTGTTGAGCAGAAGGGTTGGGGTTAGTTGGAGGAGGCAGAAGGGATACTTGCTGGGATTTGCTCAGGGCTCCTGGGAAAGGAAATGTCTGGGCTGGTAGGTGTGCTTGGAGCAGGGTAGGAGAGGCCAGTGGAAGAAGGAAAGACCAAGGAGGTGGGGTTGAGGAAAGTGCTGATGCCATAAGGGCTCTGTTATGGGCTCCCATAGAATAGGAGTCTGGGCGATGGAACACAAGCACTTCCTAGGTTAAATGCAGATCTCAGGGCTTCCCTTGTGATGCTGTTTTAACTGGGTCTATTTTGTGGAGTTGAGAGCATGTGGGCAAGTTAAAGATGGGCCAAGCTTCTCCTTGGTGGGCCCTGTATACATCACTTGCCCCCTACTCATCCAAGTGAAAACACCAAAGGCCCAACTCATGTGTCCAATTACTGGATGTGTCCAATTACTGGATCCCAGACCCTTCCTCACACCCCCCATACAAACATACAAACCCCCTTGAGAAAAAATTTCAAATTGGTGGACCATTTTCTTGGAAGATGAAAGGCATGAAAAAATGACTAAACCCTGCTCTGAAGGTACAACCTCTCTTATTTAGTCACTGAAGCAAGAACAGAGGTTTTATGGTTATAATGACTATTCACAAAGGATCATACAAAGAAGCATCTCTGTAGAAGAAATCACAGGGATCCAGGGCACCAAAAGCTGGTAGCTGATGCTCCAGTGTGAGCCTGTCCACTGGGCCTAGGATCTGCTGACAGAAAGCTTAGGGATGGAGGGGTGGATGCTGATAGTAGTAGGAGGGTAGTTCTTATGAGCTATCAGGCTCCAATCATCTGTTCCCAGAGCCAAAGATGGACAAGATATGGGAGACTGCAGTGACAGCACAGGGCTCTAAGGCAGGGACAGTAACTAAATCTGATTCTTCTGGTTCTTCCTGTGCTTTGGGTCCAGGTCTAAAGGCCTTGCCAAGATGGGGTCCACTAAGGGGTGCAGAAGGTGGGGTGTTATTGCTGGAGAAAATGAGAGAAAGAGGAAGGGGAAGATGCCCCAATATCCTGAGCTGGGCTCAGGGGGAAGATGGGTTAGGAGAAGACAGCAGAAGCATGTTTTATGACCCAGTGGTAAGTTCACAGCTATTGTCCTTTTGTCTGCAGATCTCATGATGGCTCC